>NW_027457062.1:0-15000 GCF_040206685.1 Ascaphus truei
TATAAACGGCGGTGCCGTGTCTCCAGCCAGGAGACTATGACCGGCAACACACACCGCAATCCCCTGCCACTGCCCTCACTGTCCCAGGATCACACACACAGAGCAGTCCCACTGCGGGGAGAAAAAGAAGGGTAGGTACTCACGATCTTGACACGTCGCCTTCCGATCACTGGATGAATTGAAGGTACTCTGAACCGGGGTACTCTGATGCGTGCTCCAGCCCATGCAGGTATAACAGTAAAAAGCGGGTAATCAGGCGGTGCACAGCTGCCGTCAGGATATGAAACAGGGAGTCCACATGCTATTTATCTAAAAGTCCATATTTAATGAGTGCATGACAGCACAGAACAAAACTACTACAAGGTACTTCTTGACGCGTTTCGTCTCGTTCGAGACTTTGTCAAAAGAATACCTGGCATTGCCTCCAGTGACGTTCTTATAGGGAGACAGGGATCTCTATTGGCTGTTGTTAATTAAATCAGATGTTCAACACACCAGATAAATAATGAGATCATAAGGGTCTAAGGTAACAAGACCTCCAATTAACCCTTTCCTATATCTTCACCTATGAGGCGTCACACAGAGCCAATCTGCTGCAGTAATACTTACACATAACATACACATAACCACAACATAGAAAAATGTCAGGATACTGGGTGCAACATATCCTTCTTAAGAATATGTCTGATGTGTTCTTGAATCCTGACTCTCACCGGTCTGATGGTACGGCCAATATAAGACATTTTGCACCCACACTGTAAATGATAGATCACATAACTAGAGTGGCAATTCATAAATTTACCAATGCGATGAATACCCTCACATGTGGGAATGTTTTTTTTAGCTCGAGCATATTTACATACTGAGCATCGCCCACATGGGAAAAAACCTCTTGGTATATTACTAATCTGTGATCCTTGAGAATTGGCTCTAAATAAACTTGGTGAAAGGTGGGAACCTAACGTTTTAGTTTTTTTATAAATCAACCTTGGTCCTCCCTGTACCATAGGTGCTATGTCTTTGTCAAGGGTAAGTATTTTCCAGTGTTTGTGGAATATATCTCTGATCTCTTTAGATTGTCTACTGAAGACTGAAATGAAGGATGGACACACAGAGTCATTTTCATAATTATATTGTCTTTTGTTCTTATTAAATTTTTTAGACTTAATAATCTCTTCTCTGTCAAGTGAGTCTGCATATTTAAAAAATATATATATTTTATTGTGTAATTAGTTTAGATATATATGTATACTTTCAAAGATATTACTCTACATATTCTATAAATATTCCATAGTGTATTATACAGCATTGTATTAATTGTGATATTGTTGATTTAATGCTATATACATTTTATATGTTATATGTTGCAGTTTCTGCTACAAAACTGGCAAAATAGATTATGTATCTACTTTGCAGTGCTAAGATTTGTTTTTAAACATGTTGTGGTTATGTGTATGTTATGTGTAAGTATTACTGCAGCAGATTGGCTCTGTGTGACGCCTCATAGGTGAAGATATAGGAAAGGGTTAATTGGAGGTCTTGTTACCTTAGACACTTATGATCTCATTATTTATCTGGTGTGTTGAACATCTGATTTAATTAACAACAGCCAATAGAGATCCCTGTCTCCCTATAAGAACGTCACTGGAGGCAATGCCAGTTATTCTTTTGACAAAGTCTCGAACGAGACGAAACGCGTCAAGAAGTACCTTGTAGCAGTTTTGTTCTGTGCTGTCATGCACTCATTAAACATGGACTTTTAGATAAATAGCGTGTGGACTCCCTGTTTCATATCCTGACGGCAGCTGTGCACCGCCTGATTACCCGCTTTTTACACTCTGTCTGTGGCCTGCATTAAACCTTCTAATATCGCTGGTGTCACTGGCCTTCTGCTGTCATTTGTCGCCGTCCCCTTTGTTAACCCCGCTAGGACCCTTTTGATGATAAATGCCTTCGTTGGGTCCCCCTTGCCCTCTAGCTGCCCCCTGTCACTTTTTCCCCTATGGATCCTCCCGCTAAACCCCTTGCCCTTAAGTTTAGGACAAATGATAGCAAGGTCCCGACTCCCAATACGTCGAGACCCAATTCCCCTGCCAGACTTTGATAATCGCGCCACGCTGCCGAATAAGCCCGCCACGTACCCGGAGCCAGCGATGATCGTACCAACGAGGTCACTGGGTCGTCGCCAGCACCCAAAGGTCTGCAGGGCATGGACTGCCGATTAGGTCCGCCCCGGGGGCCAGTCTCCGAAACAGCGCCATCTGTAACCGGGATAAGGCATCAGCAATGTTATTCGCCACACCCGGGACATGTCGAGCCTTGAACGCTATGTTCAATTGCAAACATGCCAGTACGAAACAGCGCAGAAGGGACAGCACCGGCGGGGAGCATGAGCCGAAATTGTTCACGGCTTCCACTACACCCATGTTGTCTGTCCAAAAAATTACTTGCTTATTTGCGAATAAGTGACCCCACAGGCGCACTGCGACGAGCAAGGGAAATAGTTCAAAGAACGCCAAGTTCTTAATGAGCGGCGTCCCCCGCCAGTGGGGAGGCCACCGCTCCGCGCACCATGCCCCACCGAAGTGGGCCCCAAAACCGACTGACCCTGAGGCGTCTGTAAACAACTGCAACTCTGTGTTGTTGGATGGGGGACCTCGCCACAAGGTTCTGCCGTTATAATCCTTTAAAAAACGCAGCCACACCGTCAAGTCCTTTCGGATTTCGGCGGTGAGGCGGATGAAGTGGTTGGGTCGTCTCACCCCGACCGTTGCTGTGGAGAGGCGCCTGGCGAAAACCCTCCCAGCCGGCATTACGCGCGCAGCAAATACTAAGTGGCCTAGCAGCGCCTGGAAGTGCCTCAATGATGTTTTCTTGAGAGCTATGAATTCGCGGAGAAGCCTGCTTAGGGCGACCAGCTTCTCCGGAGGGAGCCTGTACTCCATCGCCTCAGAGTCGATTTCTATGCCCAAAAAGGTAAGAGTGGTTGTTGGCCGCACCGTCTTCTCGTCGGCCAAAGGAACGCCGAATTCACGCGCCAGGGCTGAAAATTCGAACAGCCACCTAGCGCATAAGTCCGAACCCCTGGGGCCAACAAAAAGGAAGTCGTCCAAGTAGTGCATGACCCCCGCTGCCTGCACCCTCTTCCGGGCTACCCATTCTAGGAAGGTGCTAAATGTCTCGAAATAAAAACAAGAAAGCGCCCCTCCCATTGGTAAGCATAAGTCTATGTAGTACTGACCTTCGAGCATGCAGCCTAGCAAATGAAAGCACTCGGGGTGGACTGGCAAGTGTCTGAAGGCCGATTTGATGTCGGCTTTTGACATTAAAGCCCCATCTCCCATCCTTTCCACCAGCGCTGCGGCTTGATCGAAGTTCGCGTAAGACACCGAACACAACTCCCTGTCAATGCCGTCGTTTACCGACGACCCCTCGGGGTAGGATAGGTGTTGTATCAACCTATACTCCCCAGCCTCTTTTTTTGGGGACCACTCCCAATGGGGAAATCCTGAGATTAGGCAAGGGAGGGGACTCGAAGGGGCCAGCCATCCTTCCCAATTGGACTTCCTTCCAGACCTTTTCCCTAGCTACGTCACCGTGTGTCCTGACCGATTTCAAGTTCCGACTAAACTCAGATCCCGCTTGATATTCAAACGGGATCCTAAACCCCTCCTTAAACCCAGCTAAGAGTAGCTGGGCTGCTTCCCTATTGGGATACCTTGCTAGCCACGGTGCCAAATTGGCGACGATTATTGGTGTCGCTGCCCTCGCGTCCAAACGTCCGCCCTGCGCCCTTCCCCCTGCGACCGCCCTTCTTAAAACACTTTGCCTGGGCGTGGCGGCCGCCGCAAAAGGAGCAGATGTGTTGGAAACGGCAGTTGTCGTACGTGCAGTTGGACTGGTTAAACGGCCAACAGACGCCCGAGTTGGTGCGCAGCGACTGGCTAGTCCCTGGTACGTTATTCCGCCATGTCCCTTGAGTGTCCCATGTCCCATGAGTGTGTTTGGTAGTAGATGCACAGATGATGCCTTGGAATGTGTTGTTTTGTTTGGCTTTTTAGAATGGTTTTGTGCCTTTGGGTTGGTTTTTGTCTTGGCAATATAAGGATTGTATAGTGATGTTTTCGGTTTATTATTTTCTGTAAAATGATACTAAATGGTTGTTAATATGTGAACCGTAAAAAAAAAAAAAAAATGTCTGTGAGTGGGTTTAATGGCTTTGCATCTCATCCCAGCCTCTGTCTAAAAGCTGTGTTTAAAACAGCATGCATTGGCTTGAGGATTGGCTTGTGTAATACGAGCTTGAGACAAAAGGTGGCACTGAGTGCTCATTTGCATGTCATTTCCCAGAATCCCTTGCTGCAGTGGAAGCGCTGTATGCTGGGTGACAATGGGGAAAGACAGGGTTGCAGACCTGTCTAAGACATGCAAATGAACATACAGTAATATTTACAGTTGCTATATATATATACATATATGTACCCCTCAGTTTTATACAGTCATGGTGTTCATCATGTGTGGGACGCAGAGCCCGGAACCTAATGTCATGTTAGCATCAGAGAGTCACAGTAATAACTCAGCACTCACCCATGTAACACCTTCTCTGGTAGCTCTCTGTCTGTGTCTCTATCTACCTTTCTGTCTCCTGCATGACCAGGGAGGCTGCGAGGGACCCCCTCCCCCTCCCACTTGGAACCGGTACCCACATATAACAGACGAGTAATGACAGACTCAGTTTGGAGGTATAAAAGGCCGCGGCTTTGTTTATTAACAATCATAATACTGGAGTAAGCGCTAGTCCAAGCCAGAGTGGGGTCAGAGGGTCAGCTAGGCCTTGGCCTTCTGCCCCCGTACCCGGCCGACCCCTAAAGAGCCGGCCGTTGTCGCGAGTGGGTTCCCGGGTGTCACGTTAGCTTGACCCCGCCCAATCGCTCCTACCCCCGGGCGACGCCCGCCCCGAGCCCATCTGGCAAGGACAAGCACTTACCCCCGAACTGCCGCCACTCACGGCTATATTTAAACCTCCTTAAATTAGACCGTGCCGCCAACCCCGCAAGGACCCTCTCCAGCCCCTCCTGCAAATCGTTATTGAACAAGTCCGCCCCTATCTCGGATAAGTGTGTGCCGTCGGCCCGGAATAGGCCGGTTGACTTGTAGTCAAACTCGGGATGGGTGATCTGCCATCCCCCACACTGCATCACAAACTTCCCCACCATCTTGTTCAGTTTGACCCGCGCTCGGTCGATGGCCCCTCCACACTCTCCTGCACAATATTTCCGACCAAACGATCTGTACTTCTGGCCAACTGGTGAGTATGAGGGCCAGGTCGTGTTTTATTGAATTAACCAGCTTGAAGTAGCGTCGAGCGGCCAGGTCGTTGCCCCCGACGTGGAGGAGCAAGATCTGCGGCGCCCTCCTATCCCTGCCCATCACCATTAGCCGCGGGAGCAACTGAGCCCACCGCAGCCCCCAACCTCCCCCCCATACCACATTTGCCTCCTCCGTTTGCAACCAGAGGTTAGCCCCGCATGGGCGTTTGACAGCCCGCTTCTCTGCCCAGTGTATAAGCGAGTCTCCGATTATCCAAGTGGGTGCGGCGTCTGTGAAGGTATAAAGAGGATGAGGGGGTTTATCCAAGCACGCTAAATCCCAGATAATGTGGGCCTGATATAGGACCGGTATCTGTTAGACTTCCATCGCCCTATCTTTTGTATCGCAGCTACTGACAGCCCCGCGCGTGATGCCTCCGTTGCCGCCCCAATCCGGAACGAATGTGTCCCGTATTGTGCCTCTTCAAGGCCCTGGTGTCTTAGGCACATGCGGAAAACCCGCAGGTACTGGAATCTAGATAACGGTACCCCGTCCGCGTGAAGGAGCAGGGGGCCCTGACCGTCTGGCCTGCATGCCAAGTATTCCCTGAGCGTGCTCACTGGGCAAAATTTGGTCCCTGGTAGCCCTAGCAAAGATATCCACGCTCCCCTTCCCTGCTGGTCTGTTTTTGACCTTTTCAAGTGTAGTTTGACCCACCCTTCCCCTAAGACTATGTCCTCAAACTGCATCCCTCCCTCGCCCTTGCGCGACGTGCACACCAACTCCCCAGCTCGCAGTGCTGCGAAGAAAGCCAATGCAAACGTCAGCCGGAAAAGTTTCGCCTCGAACCCCGATAGGCACACTCTGTCTGCGGCCTCCATTAAACCCTCTAATATCGCTGGTGTCACTGGCCTTCTGCTGTCATTTGCCGCCGTCCCCTTCGTTAACCACGCTAGGACCCTTTTGATGATAAATGCCTTCGTTGGGTCCCCCTTGCCCTCTAGCTGCAAAAAGAAGGAGACTGTCACGAGAGCTTGCGACAGGCTGTAATTTTACACCAAAAACTATATATATAAATATATATATATACCTGGGTTTGAACTGGGACGAGACTTAAATATGATAAATATAATTTATTCCTTGATAAAGGTGAACACAGCAAATATGTACAACTAACAAGCAAAATATAGACACTTACGTAAAAGGAAAATGATGAAGCAGTCACAGCTGGACTGGCAGTTCATACAGCACTCTTCATAGTCATAAAGACACCCAAAAGCATGAAAAGACCTCGGGCAGGAAGACAGTGCATAGCGTTTCTCTCAGCAATCAGGTGGTATCAGGTAACCATATCAGCAAACGAAGACAAAGGATATATGGGTGGACAGCAGTTTAT
The DNA here is from genome assembly GCF_040206685.1 of Ascaphus truei. Taxonomy (NCBI): domain Eukaryota; kingdom Metazoa; phylum Chordata; class Amphibia; order Anura; family Ascaphidae; genus Ascaphus; species Ascaphus truei. The sequence goes on from NW_027457062.1 coordinate 6,707, forward strand.
AAACCATTCTCCTTCTATTCTTAACCTTAAGCACAGGGGATTGGTTTACAATTACCTCCAGCCACTCACTAACGTGGGAAAGCATTCTGACCCATGCCCCCCTGCTAGTTGGCACATGCGCAGTAGAACTCTGGGGGTCTCGTTTCTGAAGCCCCACATTTACGTCAGGAATGCCAGAAAGTCTACCATTTGGAGTTCTGGCAGGAAAACCTTTGTTGAAAGGTGTTAACTGGAACACTTAAGACCTGCCCTGGTTTGGACTTCGGATAAACAGTGAGGGTGATAAAACTCTTTGAACAGCACTTAAATCCTAGACATAGCGGCGTCCCCAGGGCCATCTGCTACCTTATGGCCCAAAAGAATTTCTTCTGGGTCTTTGTCCATACCTTAAGATACACTATTAAGCATAAAACATAAACGTATTAAAATATCCGGTTCCGTTAGGTTTAGCAGGTCCAAACTTCCCAGTTCGCATTGCCAGAACTGGGACACCATATGGTCCAAAAAGCGACTTGCTACGACCTAAGAAACCGGAGTTACACAAATGCACATTAAATCATTTTAATACAAAAATCTCCATTGAAAAAAGAAATCTCAGCTTTTCACTAAATCCCCATTGAAAACAACCGGCAGCTCCGCCATAGACTTTCAATGGTAAATCGCCGCCATTGAAGTCAATGGGGGTTTTCTGCCATTGAAGTCTATGGGAAAAGTCCCGAACTTCAAGGGGGTCCATACTCCGTCGGGTTGGTCCAAGCGGGTCAAGGATGGTTCTGCAGCGATGCCGGAGCAGTGGCTACAGATACCCCAAACCCTGATCCGCTGAACCCTCCGGAACCGGAGATATGGATTCCTAAAATTCAGCATTTCTCACTTAGTCATTTTTCTGAGCCGTTTCTGCCGCCGCCGGCAAAGCCTATGGCGCGACCCGCTCTATCTGGTTCGACCCTTATCGGGGGTCCAGGATTCGGGGACCCGGTGGTGGTCGAGTGGGGGGACGCCTAGGAACTAGGGGCAAAAAGAATTTTATCCCTAGGTGCCCTAGAACTGTTTATTCCCCCGCTAATTGACGTTGAACTTGACCCAGTGATTTTAGCTCTTTTGAAGGACATTGTATCCGCTTTGCGGTTTGCGGTCTGGACGGCAGCCAACTAGGTTACCTCGAGGCATCTCCATTGAAGTCAATGAGCCCATTGACTTTCAATGGGAAACCGCCGCTCTCCCTCTCGGGCGCCACCTGCTGGTCACTACAGGAAACAGGACTAAAACAGCACAAATTCCTATTGAAATGCATTGAGCCCTAATGGCGGCCAATGGGGACCTGCAAAATGGTGCCTGAAAAGGCGGGAAAATTACACAAAGAGCTATAATCATTAAAGAACTATTAACCCTTGTGCTCCCGGATGGATTCTAGTGTGTGTGTGATGCAAACACTGAGTAACCAGACATTACAATGGAACAGGGGAACATGCATTTACCTGTCATAACAAGGGTTACATCACATTTCTGGACCTCAGCCCAGTTAACCCCTTGTCTCCCGGTGCGGTCAGGGGTGCCCAAATGGGGTGTAACCCCTTTAATCCCGGGCCAAATCCCCTCCATCGTCACACCTCCCCTGCTCAATGGAGCCTGGTGCCCCAGTCGCCTCCCCCAGGCCCTGGGGTACCACTGGCGCCGTTGACGCACTCAATAAGTCCTGAGGGATTGGCCTGGCAACATTGTCCTCCGGCATTGTCCAGTACATTGTCCTGGCCACAGTGGATTGTAAAGTCCAGATCTTGGGGAGCAGGGCTCCACCTTGGCTGCCGGGCATTCTCCTTTGCCTCCCTCTGCCCCCCACCCAGTGCCTTGGGAACCAAGTCCGTGGTGAAGGGGCCCCGGTGCAGTCCAGGCTGCACACTGCCCAGAGACTGGCATGTCTCTGCATCTGCAGGAGACCAGCTATCCAGCACAGACCGTCGCTTTCCTGTCAACCAAGTCTGGGAAAGGGCTATGTCACTATTCTGTAGGGACCCTACCTGCCCTGGCTCTGTGCCACCCTGTAGCTGCTCCGCCATACTCCTGACTCTCCTCCCTGGCTGCCTATCTACCCACAGCCCCTCCTTTGGGAACCCTGGGGAATCTGTCAGGGGGGTCACTCCTGGCCCGTCAGAGCAAGGGACTTTCTGCCTACCTAGCCAATCCCTAGCTTCTGCCAGCTGCCTAACACCCCACTGACCTCCTATCTCCCCCTGCTCCACGGTGCCTCCCTGCCTAGCCTCCCCTAGGCCCAGCACCTCAGCCTGCTGCTTACCTCCCTGCAGCCCACCTGCACTCCTCTCCTCCCTGGGCATTCCTACCCCAGACCCTGGAACTACCTGAGTGCACCTACCTCCCTGACACTGTCTCCCCCTTACCAGGGATGAGCTCAGGGGCACCTCTCCAGATGCAACCGCCTTAGCTTTTGGCTGGCAGGTATCTCTGGGATGGCACAAACCGGCCACTGTCCATGATACCCCCAGCCCATAGCTAGGCTGCAACAGGGGGTTGCTGATCTGAGATACCCCCTGAGGCTCTGCCAGGGTAACGGGGAAAACTGGCTGGCTCACTTGCTGCCTTCCCTCCCCGGTTCCCAATGGCCCACCCAACCCTCTCCCAGGCAATCCTACCCTAGAGCTGGGTGCTAACGGGGCTAGCCCCTCTCCCTGAAGCTGTGCCCCAATTACCGGAGGTGAGCTCAGGGTTGCTGGTGCAGATGCACCCACCTTAGCTTCTGGCTGGCAGGTAATCTGGGGGTGGTCTAACTGTGCCACAACCCCTGGTACCTCCAGCCCATAGCAAGGCCGCAACAGTGGGGCTCTTAACTGAGAGTCCCCTTGCTGCTCCGCCCAGGTAATGGGGAAGCCTGGCGGCCCTACAAGCTGCCCTTCCTTCCCCTCCCCTGAGAACTGATGCTGGCTACCTACCTGCAGCCTCCCCTCACTCCGCTTCTCCCTAGCTAATCCTAACCTGGATCCTAGGGACACCTGAGTGAGGCCATCTCCCTGACACTGTCTCCCCATTACCGGGGATGAGCTCAGGGCTGCTGGTGCAGATGCACCCACCTTAGCTCTTGGCTGGCAGGTAATCTGGGGGTGGTCTAACTTTGCCACTACCCCTGAAATCTGGGGGTGGTCTAACTTTGCCACAACCCCTGATACCTCCGGCCCATAGCAAGGCTGCAACAGTGGGGCTCTTAACTGAGAGCCCCCTTGCTGCCCCGCCAGGGTAATGGGGAATCCTGACTGCCCTACAAGCTGCCCTTCCTTCCCCTCCCCTGCTGCCCCTATCTCCTGCCACCCCCCCGTCACCCCTAGAGTGAAACAACAGGGTACAGTCATAGGGAAAAATAAGTCAGGGTCAGTCTGCGACTTGGTCTGGCTTACCTCGCTGGTCCCCGCAGAGACCGCCGCCTTCGTTGGTCCCAATTGCAGGGGGACTGGAGTGGCTGCCGCCGGCAACATCTGGGCCGGTAAGCAACGGGTCGCCGCCACAGCAGCGCCCGGGTTTGGCACAGGGGAAACGATGCAGGACCGGGGTCCCAGGTCTTTGTGGAGAAACACAGCTCCATGTAAACCAGGTAACAAAACCCCCTCCCGCAATCCCTGTCCCTCCCCCCACTCAGAAAGGGCTCCAGCACTTTGCCGGAATCGCGGCTCTTCTGCCGCCGCCGCCGCTGGTTCTCCGCCGGGATCCGATGGATGGCCGCTGCTCTCCGCCGCTGTTGCTGATGCAGCCCGTCCAGGTTCTCCAGGAGACGTCCCGAGGAGGGTTGTCGCCCCGGCTGGGCGGGAGCCATCAGAGGATGCCGCTAACTGGGTCATCTTTTCCGCAGCTCATGAGCGTTGGCCCTGAGGGGCTTCTTCGCCTGACCGCGCACGGTCAGGGCACTGGGCATTATTGTGGCCCATTGGTTGGCAGTGCCGCAGCGGCTGCCGGTGCTTCTCCGCCACCGGTGGACTAACCCCAGCAAGGGGCAACGGAGTCCAGAGCGGAGTTGCCTGAGCGCTGGGCTCAGGGAGGGGATAAGCGGGTCGGTGCGGTACCGACGCCAGGAACTGGGTCCACTTCGCCGGGAACCACATCTTGCCCAACGCACCCATCAGTGCTAGCTCTTTCAGGGAAAATGGACGGGCCACTGCAACGGCCGTTACCTCTCCTGGTGCAAGACTTCCGTGGTTTCCAAGACCACCCGCTCCCTCCCCAAGTCTCTGCCGTCCCGGAGCTGGGTCCCTTCCCTGCTCTCCGGGCGGTGTGATGGTTACAGCAGCTGCAGCTGTGGATCTTTGCTCAGCCTGCCGGGTTTCATGCTCACCGATTGCTGTCTCTCTCTCAGCCTTGCTGGCTGCTGCTCCCCGCGCCGACTTGATGCACTCCTCTGGTCTCAGTGCCCGGCTCCAGTCAGACGGACGGCCGGCACTTTGGTTCTGGAGGAAATGCTTCTCACAAGTAGGGGAACAGTGAGGAGGTGCCATATCTTGTGTTATATGTTGTACACTGTGTGTTCAATATCTTTAGTCCCAGGAACTTGCAATTACCATCAAGTTCCCACTGGATCACAGTACCCCGCAGAATACTGTAATCCAGGTCCAGTTCAATCCCGCCGCTGCCACCAGTTAATTACAAGCCTGTCACGAGAGCTTGCGACAGGCTGTAATTTTACACCAAAAACTATATATATAAATATATATATATACCTGGGTTTGAACTGGGACGAGACTTAAATATGATAAATATAATTTATTCCTTGATAAAGGTGAACACAGCAAATATGTACAACTAACAAGCAAAATATAGACACTTACGTAAAAGGAAAATGATGAAGCAGTCACAGCTGGACTGGCAGTTCATACAGCACTCTTCATAGTCATAAAGACACCCAAAAGCATGAAAAGACCTCGGGCAGGAAGACAGTGCATAGCGTTTCTCTCAGCAATCAGGTGGTATCAGGTAACCATATCAGCAAACGAAGACAAAGGATATATGGGTGGACAGCAGTTTATAAACCATTCTCCTTCTATTCTTAACCTTAAGCACAGGGGATTGGTTTACAATTACCTCCAGCCACTCACTAACGTGGGAAAGCATTCTGACCCATGCCCCCCTGCTAGTTGGCACATGCGCAGTAGAACTCTGGGGGTCTCATTTCTGAAGCCCCACATTTACGTCAGGAATGCCAGAAAGTCTACCATTTGGAGTTCTGGCAGGAAAACCTTTGTTGAAAGGTGTTAACTGGAACACTTAAGACCTGCCCTGGTTTGGGCTTCGGATAAACAGTGAGGGTGATAAAACTCTTTGAACAGCACTTAAATCCTAGACATAGCGGCGTCCCCAGGGCCATCTGCTACCTTATGGCCCAAAAGAATTTCTTCTGGGTCTTTGTCCATACCTTAAGATACACTATTAAGCATAAAACATAAACGTATTAAAATATCCGGTTCCGTTAGGTTTAGCAGGTCCAAACTTCCCAGTTCGCATTGCCAGAACTGGGACACCATATGGTCCAAAAAGCGACTTGCTACGACCTAAGAAACCGGAGTTACACAAATGCACATTAAATCATTTTAATACAAAAATCTCCATTGAAAAAAGAAATCTCAGCTTTTCACTAAATCCCCATTGAAAACAACCGGCAGCTCCGCCATAGACTTTCAATGGTAAATCGCCGCCATTGAAGTCAATGGGGGTTTTCTGCCATTGAAGTCTATGGGAAAAGTCCCGAACTTCAAGGGGGTCCATACTCCGTCGGGTTGGTCCAAGCGGGTCAAGGATGGTTCTGCAGCGATGCCGGAGCAGTGGCTACAGATACCCCAAACCCTGATCCGCTGAACCCTCCGGAACCGGAGATATGGATTCCTAAAATTCAGCATTTCTCACTTAGTCATTTTTCTGAGCCGTTTCTGCCGCCGCAGGCAAAGCCTATGGCGCGACCCGCTCTATCTGGTTCGACCCTTATCGGGGGTCCAGGATTCGGGGACCCGGTGGTGGTCGAGTGGGGGGACGCCTAGGAACTAGGGGCAAAAAGAATTTTATCCCTAGGTGCCCTAGAACTGTTTATTCCCCCGCTAATTGACGTTGAACTTGACCCAGTGATTTTAGCTCTTTTGAAGGACATTGTATCCGCTTTGCGGTTTGCGGTCTGGACGGCAGCCAACTAGGTTACCTCGAGGCATCTCCATTGAAGTCAATGAGCCCATTGACTTTCAATGGGAAACCGCCGCTCTCCCTCTCGGGCGCCACCTGCTGGTCACTACAGGAAACAGGACTAAAACAGCACAAATTCCTATTGAAATGCATTGAGCCCTAATGGCGGCCAATGGGGACCTGCAAAATGGTGCCTGAAAAGGCGGGAAAATTACACAAAGAGCTATAATCATTAAATAACTATTAACCCTTGTGCTCCCGGATGGATTCTAGTGTGTGTGTGATGCAAACACTGAGTAACCAGACATTACAATGGAACAGGGGAACATGCATTTACCTGTCATAACAAGGGTTACATCACATTTCTGGACCTCAGCCCAGTTAACCCCTTGTCTCCCGGTGCGGTCAGGGGTGGCCAAATGGGGTGTAACCCCTTTAATCCCGGGCCAAATCCCCTCCATCGTCACAGAGACCCCTGTCACTTTTTTTCCTATGGATACTCCCGCTAAAACCCTTGCCCTTAAGTTTAGGACAAATGATAGCAAGGTCCCGACTCCCAATACGTCGAGACCCAATTCCCCTGCCAGACTTTGATAATCGCGCCACGCTGCCGAATAGGCCCGCCACGTACCCGGAGCCAGCGATGATCGTACCAACGAGGTCACTGGGTCGTCGCCAGCACCCAAAGGTCTGCAGGGCATGGACTGCCGATTAGGTCCGCCCCGGGGGCCAGTCTCCGAAACAGCGCCATCTGTAACCGGGATAAGGCATCAGCAATGTTATTCACCACCCCCGGGACATGTCGAGCCTTGAACGCTATGTTCAATTGCAAGCATGCCAGTACGAAACAGCGCAGAAGGGACAGCACCGGCGGGGAGCGTGAGCCGAAATTGTTCACGGCTTCCACTACACCCATGTTGTCTGTCCAAAAAATTACTTGCTTATTCGCGAATAAGTGACCCCACAGGCGCACTGCGACGAGCAAGGGAAATAGTTCCAAGAACACCAAGTTCTTAATGAGCGGCATCCCCCGCCAGTGGGGAGACCACTGCTCCGCGCACCATGCCCCATCGAAGTGGGCCCCAAAACCGACTGACCCTGAGGCGTCTGTAAACAACTGCAACTCTGTGTTGTTGGATGGGGGACCTCGCCACAAGGTTCTGCCGTTATAATCCTTTAAAAAACGCAGCCACACCGTCAAGTCCTTTCGGATTTCGGCGGTGATGCGGATGAAGTGGTTGGGTCGTCTCACCCTGACCGTTGCTGCGGAGAGGCGCCTGGCGAAAACCTTCCCAGCCGGCATTACGCGCGCAGCAAATACTAAGTGGCCTAGCAGCGCCTGGAAGTGCCTCAATGATGTTTTCTTGAGAGCTATGAATTCGCGGAGAAGCCTGCTTAGGGCGACCAGCTTCTTCGGAGGGAGCCTGTACTCCATCGCCTCAGAGTCGATTTCTATGCCCAAAAAGGTAAGAGTGGTTGTTGGCCGCACCGTCTTCTCGTCGGCAAAAGGAACGCCGAACTCACGCGCCAGGGCTGAAAATTTGAACAGCCACCTAGCGCATAAGTCCGAACCCCTGGGGCCAACAAAAAGGAAGTCGTCCAAGTAGTGCATGACCCCCGCTGCCTGCACCCTCTTCCGGGCCACCCATTCTAGGAAGGTGTTAAATGTCTCGAAATAAAAACAAGAAAGCGCCCCTCCCATTGGTAAGCATAAGTCTATGTAGTACTGACCTTCGAGCATGCAGCCTAGCAAATGGAAGCACTCGGGGTGGACTGGCAAGTGTCTGAAGGCCGATTTGATGTCAGCTTTTGACAATAGAGCCCCTGTTCCCATCCTTTCCACCAGCGCTGCGGCTTGATCGAAGTTCGCGTAAGACACCGAACACAACTCCCTCTCAATGCCGTCGTTTACCGACGACCCCTCGGGGTAGGATAGGTGTTGTATCAACCTATACTCCCCAGCCTCTTTTTTTGGGGACCACTCCCAATGGGGAAATCCTGAGATTAGGCAAGGGAGGGGACTCGAAGGGGCCAGCCATCCTTCCCAATTGGACTTCCTTCCAGACCTTTTCCCTAGCTACGTCACCGTGTGTCCTGACCAATTTCAAGTTCCGACTAAACTCAGATCCCGC
>NW_027457062.1:20000-82500 GCF_040206685.1 Ascaphus truei
AAGACATGCAAATGAATATACAGGAATATTTACAGTATATATATATATATATATGGCCACCAGAATACCAAGAAGTGATCTCCTTGAATACAAACAGAAGGAGACAAGCGACAGGGTTCCTTTGGTGGTCACATATAACCCACACCTAGGAGACCTACGCAAGATCGCCAGGAAACTACAACCCATCCTCCAGGAAGATACAAGACTGCAACAGGTCTTCCCTGAAGCACCCTTATTATCATACAGACAACCCCATAATCTCAAGAATATTATGGTGAGGAGTAAAGTATTCAGCAGTACAACTGAATGCGGGACAAAACCATGCCAGGACCCAAGATGCAAAACCTGCGCAATGCTCTACACAGCGGACACAATACAAATACCACACAAGAATCGGGAATACAAAATCAGAGGAGGGTTCACCTGTTCCTCCAGCAATGTCGTGTACCTCATCATGTGCATGAAATGCCCAGGGGGCTGCTACTACATAGGTGAGACAGGACAGGGGCTAAACAAGAGAATGAACCTGCATCGCCACAGCATCACACGCGGAACAAGAGACAGTCCTGTTGGCGAACATTTCTCTGACTCTGGCCATAAGATGAACGATCTGAGGGTTGCCATACTCAAAGGTAATCTTAAAACCCCGAAAGAGAGACGGTTGCATGAATACAAATTTATGCAACTGTTCGGGACACTTAGCAGTGGCCTAAACAGAGATCGAAATTTTATGAGTCATTACTGACACTAGCGAACTCTCTTCCCATGAGCGCTAAAGGCCATGTCTGTACATACTGTGCTATATGTATGCACACACCGCTGTCTCTCACACATACTAATACTCCTTATTTTTCCATCCATATACACCAATAGGGACCACATAGTATCCACACACACTTTTAGTTGTGCTACAAACTCTCACATTTCCACACCCACCCACACCATTTATATCCCTCTCACTCCACACACACTTTGTGTAGAGCACTGTTTATACTGTGGGCTCTCCATTCATTTTTATTCACACTGATACACATACACACTCTTTCTTCACTTGCTTTCAGTTACCCTTTGACACCTCTAGCCATAAAACACATCCACACCGGGGGAAGGAGAAGCACAGATAACATTCCAAGAGACACTGTTTTTAAGTTATCCTTGCTTCATTCATTGTAACATCGCCGGAAGAAGAGATCAGTGTATCTCGAAAGCTCGCACAAATAAAAGCATTTCGTTAGCCACAGAACGGTATCATCTATTTATTTTTTGATTATTGAAGCTCGGCTAACACAGTACTGATACCTCTACATGTATATATATATATATATATATATATATATATATATATATATATATATGTTCAAATAACGGGGGGAAAAAAGGGGGGAAGGTGGGGAAAAAATCCTCGCATCTACTTTTGCAATATTAATGCCACCATAAGCCAATAAATAACTTTACATCAGTAAGAATTGGCGGTGCTCACGGGTTGTAAATAGTATGAGTGAAAAGAGAAAAAAGTAACCCGTGTGGGAGCACTCAGGTATGCAGATTAACATATAGTATTTTATTTATTTGACACAGTGCAAAAAAGGATAAGTAAACAGTACATGATTAAAAACACTTAAAAAAGGCTAGGACCCCTGTCACGGGTACTACCCATAGACACAAGTGGGCAAAACTAGGGAATGACTCAAATTGTCAACCCTTAACATGAAAATGGATAGTGACTCAAGAAACACTTGGATCGGTCAGAATAAATCACAACAGGTTAATGGGTTCACAGGCACCTATACAAAGCTAAAGATAATACGTACTACACACCAATGAAGTGACTAGTCAAAATATAAATGACAATCTTAAACCATCATGAATCTGCTTGAGCATACAATTATGTAACCAATACCAACAGCACAAATAAATCACTTGAAGGAAAAAGGTGGCATGATGGGATGAAGTCACTAGATGTGTAGAGCAATGAAGTGTGTGAATAGCATGTATGGAAAATTGCCTGATGAACACCTATTAGATAACCTTGTGTGTGTTGTCAGTATCCATAATGAAAAAATAGAGTGTCACAGTCCAGAGATTAGTTGCACCAGTGCTGGGTAGCATAGTTACGTGAACATCTGTCAGGGGTCCTGCCTAGCACCCCCACTCCGATGAGTTTCGTCCAGAGACTTAGACTTGGAGTGGGGGTGCGTCGGAGTGGGGGTGCTAGGCAGGACCCCTGACAGATGTTCACGTAACTATGCTACCCAGCACTGGTGCAACTAATCTCTGGACTGTGACACTCTATTTTTTCATTATGGATACTGACAACACACACAAGGTTATCTAATACAGTAGTAAATGTATCTTATTTCTTTTGCCACTGGAGGGCAGCGTGGAGTTACACGGAGTCGCGCCCGTAAGGACGACGTGCCAGTTAGGCGGAAGGAGACGCGCACACACTTTTATGTGAAACGGATATATTTGGGGAGGGATTTTGTAGTCTGAGTGAGAAAATTGATATTTTGTCACAATGGAAAAATTAACCATTTAAATATGCACCGATTTTATCCCACTTTTGGAAATTAGGGATGTTGCCTAAAAGTTTGAGAATGCACAAAGTGCCACCCCTGGGCTTTAATGAAGCAGCATTTGTGGGATAAAGGGATCAGCATTCTGTAGGTGTTCATCAGGCAATTTTCCATACATGCTATTCACACACTTCATTGCTCTACACATCTAGTGACTTCATCCCATCATGCCACCTTTTTCCTTCAAGTGATTAATTTGTGCTGTTGGTATTGGTTACATAATTGTATGCTCAAGCAGATTCATGATGGTTTAAGATTGTCATTTATATTTTGACTAGTCACTTCATTGGTGTGTAGTACGTATTATCTTTAGCTTTGTATAGGTGCCTGTGAACCCATTAACCTGTTGTGATTTATTCTGACCTATCCAAGTGTTTCTTGAGTCACTATCCATTTTCATGTTAAGGGTTGACAATTTGAGTCATTCCCTAGTTTTGCCCACTTGTGTCTATGGGTAGTACCCGTGACAGGGGTCCTAGCCTTTTTTAAGTGTTTTTAATCATGTACTGTTTACTTATCCTTTTTTGCACTGTGTCAAATAAATAAAATACTATATGTTAATCTGCATACCTGAGTGCTCCCATACGGGTTACTTTTTTCTCTTTTCACTCATACTATTTACAACCCGTGAGCACCGCCAATTCTTACTGATGTAAAGTTATTTATTGGCTTATGGTGGCATTAATATTGCAAAAGTAGATGCGAGGTTTTTTTCCCCACCTTCCCCCCTTTTTCCCCCCCGTTATTTGAACATATATATATATATATATATATATATATATATATATATATATATACATGTAGAGGTATCAGTACTGTGTTAGCCGAGCTTCAATAATCAAAAAATAAATAGATGATACCGTTCTGTGGCTAACGAAATGCTTTTATTTGTGCGAGCTTTCGAGATACACTGATCTCTTCTTCCGGCGATGTTACAATGAATGAAGCAAGGATAACTTAAAAACAGTGTCTCTTGGAATGTTATCTGTGCTTCTCCTTCCCCCGGTGTGGATGTGTTTTATGGCTAGAGGTGTCAAAGGGTAACTGAAAGCAAGTGAAGAAAGAGTGTGTATGTGTATCAGTGTGAATAAAAATGAATGGAGAGCCCACAGTATAAACAGTGCTCTACACAAAGTGTGTGTGGAGTGAGAGGGATATAAATGGTGTGGGTGGGTGTGGAAATGTGAGAGTTTGTAGCACAACTAAAAGTGTGTGTGGATACTATGTGGTCCCTATTGGTGTATATGGATGGAAAAATAAGGAGTATTAGTATGTGTGAGAGACAGCTGTGTGTGCATACATATAGCACAGTATGTACAGACATGGCCTTTAGCGCTCATGGGAAGAGAGTTCGCTAGTGTCAGTATTGACTCATACAATTTCGATCTCTGTTTAGGCCACTGCTAAGTGTCCCGAACAGTTGCATAAATTTGTATTCATGCAACCGTCTCTCTTTCGGGGTTTTAAGATTACCTTTGAGTATGGCAACCCTCAGATCGTTCATCTTATGGCCAGAGTCAGAGAAATGTTCGCCAACAGGACTGTCTCTTGTTCCGCGTGTGATGCTGTGGCGATGCAGGATCATTCTCTTGTTTAGCCCCTGTCCTGTCTCACCTATGTAGTAGCAGCCCCCTGGGCATTTCATGCACATGATGAGGTACACGACATTGCTGGAGGAACAGGTGAACCCTCCTCTGATTTTGTATTCCCGATTCTTGTGTGGTATTTGTATTGTGTCCGCTGTGTAGAGCATTGCGCAGGTTTTGCATCTTGGGTCCTGGCATGGTTTTGTCCCGCATTCAGTTGTACTGCTGAATACTTTACTCCTCACCATAATATTCTTGAGATTATGGGGTTGTCTGTATGATAATAAGGGTGCTTCAGGGAAGACCTGTTGCAGTCTTGTATCTTCCTGGAGGATGGGTTGTAGTTTCCTGGCGATCTTGCGTAGGTCTCCTAGGTGTGGGTTATATGTGACCACCAAAGGAACCCTGTCGCTTGTCTCCTTCTGTTTGTATTCAAGGAGATCACTTCTTGGTATTCTGGTGGCCATATATATATATATATATACTGTAAATATTCCTGTATATTCATTTGCATGTCTTAGACAGGTCTGCAACCCTGTATTTCACCATTATCTTTAACCTTAATAGTCGTATATATATATATATATTGTGACAGAAACCAGGGGATGGTAATAAATTCCGTATATAGGGCTCCCAGGATACTAGACAGTTTCTATCCTGTTTGGCCTGGGAGTGCAGCCTTATAATACATACACTCCATCCCACAGTTTGGCAAGCGCTGGAACTGAGGGATGAGAGATCCAGACCAGAGTTTGTCTGCTGCCTGATTTCTGTCACCGGTCATGCTAATTAGGAATCAGGTATGAAAGACTGATTTCCTGTTTGCTCTGGTCTCCCCACAAGAGCCAGGAGGCTGGAAGGCTGCTGAACTACAGAGGGGAGAAGCCTCTTCCCCAAAGAGGTTCAATCTTTCTGTTCATTTGTGTAAGACTGCAAAAGTACCGTGTTTTGTTGTTGGAAGTGGAAAAGCCACTTCCAACCCTGAGTCAGGGATATCTAAGTTAAGTTATCGCTCAGGTGAGCAGCTTTTGTTTTGATCTGTTTTCTGTTGTATGCACTGTGGAAGTCTCAGTGCCTGGGACTGAATAAACCAGGCATAGCCTGTTTAAAGGAACAGTACGTGACGCCTCATCATTTAACCTACCCTAAAAGACCGTGTTCTAAACAGTCCCGGACAAACGACGGAGCCCCGGAGTAAGCCGTTTGTCACATATGGTGGAGAATGCGGGCAGAGCACTAGGGGGTCTGCGGGTTGAAGAACTTTGAAAAAAAAAAAAAAATTTTTTTTCATCCTCTGCAAACAAGATGGAAGACGTGGTGAGTGCGCTGGTACGCAATGTCGCTGCCCAGAAAGACGCGAATGAAATCCAGCAACAGCTGTTAATAGCCCAGCAAGAAATTAATGCAAACCAGCAGCAGACGAATGCAGCCCAGCAACAGCTGCTAATAGCCCAGCAAGAGATTAATGCAAACCAGCAACAGGCGAATGCAAACCAGCAACAGGCGAATGCAAACCAGCAACAGACGAATGAAGCCCTGCAAAACGCGAATGCAAACCAGCAAGAGACAAACCGCTTGCTGAGAGAGGAGCAACAGCGGTTCGCTCAGGGCTTACAGCAGGAACTCGAGATCCTGAGGGGGACTATCAGTAACCTTCCACTGGCAGCGGCAGCCCCAGTTCCGAAAATGACCAGGGCAAGCCACTACCTTCAGAAGATGGGACCCTCGGATGATGTGGAAGCCTATCTTCTCACGTTTGAACGCACGGCGCAGAGAGAGGGATGGCCAGAAGCTGAGTGGGCTGGTCTAATCGCACCCTTCCTAAGCGGCGAACCCCAGAAGGCTTACTTTGATCTAGAGCCAGCCGAAGCTAACGTCTATGCAAAATTGAAGTTCGAGATCCTCGCCCGCCTCGGCGTAACCACGGCTGTTCGCGCCCAAAGGTTTCACGCATGGTCCTTCACGATGGATAAAGCCACCCTAAGCCAGATGTATGACCTCATCCACCTCGCCCGGAAGTGGCTACAACCCGAGATCAACTCAGCCAGCCACATCGTGGAACGGTTGGTCATGGACCAGTTCTTGAGGAAACTTCCCTCTGCCTTACGCCGTTGGGTCAGTCGGAGTGACCCCCACAATGCGGATGAGCTTGTGGCCCTCGTAGAAAGGTACAATGCAGCAGAAGAGCACCCGCAACCCACAGTCGTGGAGCAACCCCACTACCCGAGGTTCCAGGACTCTTCCAGAGACGGTAAAAGGGTACCGGGGTTAAGGGGCGCTGAAGAGCGGCGACCACCTTCACGCAGCACCAGCAACAGTGGTTCGCACACTAAGGGCAATAGCCAACATGGGGAGCCGGGAAAAGGCTCTAAGTGGGACACAGACTATGTACCTAAATGTGTAAATTGTCATGAGAGGGGCCACACAGCAAAAATCTGCCCACTAAATGATGAGCCCATGCAATGCAACAGCGTGGAACATTATTCGCTGTTGTCCCAATGTATGGGCCCTAGCCCAGAGGACCCCTTGAATAACCATCTGTGGGCATTTGTAAAGGTTAATGGTAAGAGGGTTCGGGCACTTCTTGACTCTGGGAGCATGGTCACACTAGTGTCCGAATACCTCTTGCCCATTAAGAAGAAACAGGGAAACAGTTCGCAAAGAGTGGCAATTTGTTGTATACATGGGGATAATCATGAATATTCCACTGTTGATGTTTTTTTTGAAACAGAGTTTGGTTCTTTAGATTTCAAGGTGGGTATTGTACCCAAACTGGCACATGATGTGTTAATAGGGACCGACTTTCCCCATTTTCTAAAAATGTGGTCCCCCGCTCAGAATAGCGCCCAGAGTTCAATAGCGGACCATAACGAAGTATTAGAAGAAACAAATCCTTTCCCTTTTTCAGAAATGGAGGTTGACGAGGGCCCAAATAAGAAGGGGGAAAAGGAGGAGTGCTGTAAAATTCCCTTCCCCATCACTACTTTGGTAGGGAATACCCCAAATCAAGATGTTGAGCAGACACTTACCACCCCAGAGCCGGATAAGACCCTCGCTGACCTAGAGGTCAGTCCTGGGAGTTTTAAGAAGGCCAGTGGGAGGACCCCACATTAGCGGTAGCAAGGGGAAATATACGGGACCAGAATAGTACTCCTGGCCAACCAGATAGGTCACTTGCTTACCCCTACTTCGAGGTAGAGAACGACCTAGTATATCGGGTTGATAAAAGGAAATCAGTTACAACTAAACAATTGTTGGTACCACGGACATTCCGTAATGTAGTATTACACCTCGCACATAGTCATCCATTGGGGGGACACCTAGGGGTGGAAAAGACAAAAGAAAAGGTTCTCCGAAGCTTCTATTGGCCTGGGGTTCTGGCAGAAATTACGAATTATTGTTCCTCATGCCCAGAATGTCAGATCACCGCCCCGTTCAAGGCGTACCGCAGCCCATTGGTACCCCTTCCCATAATAGAGGTACCATTTGACCGGATTGCTATGGATCTAGTAGGACCCCTAATAAAGTCTGCTAGGGGACATCAGCATATATTGGTAATATTAGATTATGCCACCCGATATCCGGAGGCAGTTCCCCTACGTAGCACCTCTGCTAAAAACATAGCAAAAGAGTTAGTAGTTCTGTTTTCCCGGGTCGGGATTCCTAAAGAGATTCTATCTGACCAGGGAACACGATTTACTGCTGCGGCACAGTTTATTCGAGCATTTGCCCGTTCTGTGCCGCAGCAGTAGCCTGGCGCGCGCCCGAGTGTGACGGGCGCACGCCGAAGCAGCGGAAGAGCGCCCTCCGATCGGGGCGCTCTCCCTACCGCTGCCGGGTCCGCCGGGTCCCCCGGAACCCCCTGCCGCTGTCCCGCGATCGCGGGACACCAGGGCTCCCTCGGGGAGCCCCTGGACACGCGTGCAGGGGGCGCACGCTCCCGATGACGCGTGACCGCGCGTCTATGACGCGCGGCACGCCGAGGGGCGGCCACTAGCAAGCCGGGAGATTTCCCGGCTTGCGGTACCGACCACACTTCAATAAAGTGTGTCGGTAGTGTATGTCCCAAGTAACAAAAGAGCTATGTAAACTCCTAAAAATCAAGCATCTCAGAACCTCAGTCTATCATCCACAAACAGATGGTTTAGTGGAAAGGTTCAATAAAACCTTAAAGAGCATGTTACGGCGGGCGGTTGATAAAGATGGGAAAAACTGGGATTGTTTGTTACCGTACCTGTTATTTGCCATTAGGGAAGTTCCCCAATCATCCACAGGCTTCTCCCCGTTTGAACTATTGTATGGCCGACACCCAAGGGGCTTACTGGATATAGCCAAAGAGACTTGGGAACACGAGGTTACCCCTTACAGAAGTGTAATAGAGCATGTTGCCCAGATGCAGGACCGCATTGCTGCAGTCCTACCCATAGTGAGGGAACACATGGAGAAAGCTCAAGAAGCACAGAGGAATACATATAATAAGGGTGCTAGGGTCAGAATTTTTTCTCCAGGTGATAGGGTACTAGTTCTGGTTCCCACCGTGGAGAGTAAATTCCTTGCTAAATGGCATGGGCCATATGAGGTCTTGGAAAGAGTGGGAGAAGTAAATTATAAGGTAAGACAGCCAGGTAGGAGGAAACCTGAGCAAATTTACCATATAAACCTACTCAAGCCCTGGAAAGATAGAGAAGTCTTGTTAACCCTAGTACCCCCAGGTCCGTCAGAGAATCAAGAAACTGACCCAGAGGTTAGCATAGCTGAAACCCTGTCTGTTCATCAGAAACGAGAGGTTCAGAATTTAGTGAGAAGAAACAAAGAAATCTTCTCTATACGGCCAGGTAGAACTAGCGTAATTGAACATGACCTAGTCTCTGAACCGGGGGTTCGAGTTAACCTTAAACCGTACCGAATCCCAGAGGCCAAAAGAAAGGCTATAAGTTTAGAGGTTAAAAAAATGCTAAAACTAGGTGTAATTGAGGAATCCCAAAGTGGGTGGAACAGCCCTATAGTCTTAGTCCCAAAGCCAGATGGTACAACAAGGTTTTGTAATGACTACCGGAAACTAAACGCGGTGTCAAAATTTGATACTTATCCTATGCCCAGGGTAGATGAACTTGTAGAGAGACTGGGCAAAGCCCGATATCTCACAACCCTAGACCTAACAAAAGGGTACTGGCAGGTTCCCCTCACAGAAAGGGCAAAAGAAAAGACAGCCTTCTCAACCCCAGACGGCCTCTTTCAGTATAAGGTGTTGCCTTTTGGCTTACATGGAGCTCCCGCCACATTCCAAAGAATGATGGATAAAATTTTAAAACCACATGCTCGGTATGCTGCCGCCTACCTGGATGATGTGGTAATCCATAGTGAAGATTGGCAATCCCACCTTCCAAAGGTCCAAGCTGTGCTTGACGCAGTCCGGTCTGCTGGACTAACTGCTAACCCCGCTAAATGCACTATTGGTCTGGAGGAGGCCAAGTACACTACCGACACACTTTATTGAAGTGTGGTCGGTACCGCAAGCCGGGAAATCTCCCGGCTTGCTAGTGGCCGCCCCTCGGCGTGCCGCGCATCATAGACGCGCGGTCACGCGTCATCGGGAGCGTGCGCCCGCTGCACGCGTGTCCAGGGGCTCCCCGAGGGAGCCCTGGTGTCCCGCGATCGCGGGACAGCGGCAGGGGGTTCCGGGGGACCCGGCGGACCCGGCAGCGGTAGGGAGAGCGCCCCGATCGGAGGGCGCTCTTCCGCTGCTTCGGCGTGCGCCCGTCACACTCGGGCGCGCGCCAGGCTACTGCTGCGGCACAGAACGGGCAAATGCTCGAATAAACTGTGCCGCAGCAGTATCTGGGATATTCTATTGGCAGAGGTTTACTCAAACCCCAAACACTCAAAGTGGAGGCGATACAAAATTGGCCAAGGCCAGTTACAAAAAAACAAGTAAGGACCTTTTTGGGGTTAATTGGGTACTATAGAAGGTTTTTTCCCAATTTTGCAACTAAGGCAACCCCACTAACTGACCTCACAAAAGCAAGAGGACCGCTAATGGTAAAGTGGTCCCCCGAAACCGAACAGGCCTTTAGAAGCCTGAAAGAAGCTCTCTGTGCCCAACCAGTGTTGGTCACACCTGACTTCTCCAAAGAGTTCGTAGTCCAAACCGACGCATCTGAGGTAGGGCTGGGGGCGGTACTCTCCCAGGAGTCTCAAGGTGAGGAGCACCCCATCCTTTATTTAAGTAGGAAACTAAATCCCCAGGAGAAAAATTACTCCATAGTAGAGAAAGAGTGTCTCGCAATAAAGTGGGCTGTAGAGACGCTCAAATACTACCTGTTGGGGAGAAAATTCCGGTTGGTCACAGATCATGCACCCCTTACCTGGATGTGTCAAAACAGGGAAAAGAATGCTAGAGTGACCAGGTGGTTCCTAAGCCTACAACCCTTTAAATTTTCTGTGGAACACAGGTCAGGGCACAAACATGGCAATGCTGACGGGTTGTCAAGGATGCACTCCCTAATATCCATGGTCGCTCATCCCTCGAGGTCTGAGCTGGGGGGGAGGATATGTGACAGAAACCAGGGGATGGTAATAAATTCCGTATATAGGGCTCCCAGGATACTAGACAGTTTCTATCCTGTTTGGCCTGGGAGTGCAGCCTTATAATACATACACTCCATCCCACAGTTTGGCAAGCGCTGGAACTGAGGGATGAGAGATCCAGACCAGAGTTTGTCTGCTGCCTGATTTCTGTCACCTGTCACGCTAATTAGGAATCAGGTATGAAAGACTGATTTCCTGTTTGCTCTGGTCTCCCCACAAGAGCCAGGAGGCTGGAAGGCTGCTGAACTACAGAGGGGAGAAGCCTCTTCCCCAAACAGGTTCAATCTTTCTGTTCATTTGTGTAAGACTGCAAAAGTACCGTGTTTTGTTGTTGGAAGTGGAAAAGCCACTTCCAACCCTGAGTCAGGGATATCTAAGATAAGTTATCGCTCAGGTGAGCAGCTTTTGTTTTGATCTGTTTTCTGTTGTATGCACTGTGGCAGTCTCAGTGCCTGGGACTGAATAAACCAGGCATAGCCTGTTTAAAGGAACAGTACGTGACGCCTCATCATTTAACCTACCCTAAAAGACCGTGTTCTAAACAGTCCCGGACAAACGACGGAGCCCCGGAGTAAGCCGTTTGTCACAATATATATATATATATATATATATATACATATATATATATATATATACATATATATATATATTTATATATATATATATATATACATACACATATAGTATGTATATATATATATCATACTATATGTATATATATAGTCTGTTTCATACACACATACACGTGTGTGTGTGTGTATATGTGTGTGTGTGTATATATATATATATATATATATATATATATATATATATATATATATATATATATATATATATATGGTATAACCCAGAGGTGCGCAAAGTGGGGGAGGGGGGAGAATTTTCGGGGGGGGGGGGGTTGGCGCGGGCGGTTGCAGAGGCCCCGCGCACTTCCTCGAGGCATTAAAATTAAATGCCGGGGGATCACGTGAGGCCTCTGCAATGCTATTACTTACCTTGACTCTGCCGGCGTCACCCGTGTCCATGGCAACGCGGTGTTAAATTACGCCGCGGGGTCATGTGACGTCACCCTCGTCAAATGCCGCTGCAGGTCACGTAACGCCGCATCAAGGTAAGGGGGGGGGGGCGCGAGCACCAACAGAGGGAAGGCAGGGGGGCGAGCTGCAAAAGTTTGTGCTCCCCTGGTATAACCAATAAATAATATAGCTGATATAGCAATCTGGTTGTCGCTAGAGAGAGATTATAATGGCAGTGAGAAATAGTGGCCAGAATTAATAACAGTGCAATTACTAAAAAGTAGCTGTAATAAAATAATAATAAACACTATGCCTAAACACAATAAAAGTCCAGAAAACTAGCTCTAATAGCTATGTTATAACTCAATCATAAAAGGATCCAATTCGGGCGTCCTCTGGAGCCCTGGCAGCTCTCTTCGGGGAAACAACCACCTCCTCGATAGATATCTAAACAAAACAAAAAGAAGAGAAAGCGCCCGCTCCATGTGTAAATTTGGTTTAACAATTTCATTTCCTGGACAAGATAAAAATAACAAACTCACAAACGCCCGTTTGGTAAAAGCATTGTATGAGACAAGCTCGGGCTCCGTGGTAATCCGGTGGTCAATCCGCAGCTCCAGACTTTGGACGATGACCGGGAAACTCGATAGGCTGCGCCCCTCGCAGTGTGGTCCTCCGGCAATCTGTAGTATGCAGTTGTGATTCCACTCTGTAATTCCGGTGTCTCGTCTTGGCTGCGTACCAACTTCCCTTCCGGCGTCAAGACGGATAGTGTGGCAATAACGAGAAGAAAGTACCTACGCGTTTCTTCAGCACACGGCCGATTTCATCAGGGGATAATGCTACAACTCACTCGTAATGGTTTTATAGTCCTACAGTCCAATTGGTAATGGCATAATAGATCACATGTGTTACTGATTTTAGATAATACAGTAATAGATTCTTGTATGACACACACACACACATATATATATATATATACACACATACGTATGTGTATATATATATATATATATATATATATATATATACACACACATACATATATATATATACACACACACACATACATACATACATATAAAACGGTCTTCTTCGGAGAGAAGATATATATATGTATATATAAATATATATATATACATATATATATATGTGTGTGTATATGTGTATATATATATTTACACACACATATACACACACATAATGTTATAGGTTAGCGGTGCGTGAACTGGGGGGCGGGAGATTTGTCTGGGGGGGCGCGGGGGCGGGTGCAGAGGTCCCGCGCTCCTCCCCAAGGCATTTAAATGAAATGCCGGGGATCACGTGAGGCCTCTGCAACAGTAACACTGACCGGGATTCAGACACGTCTCCATGGCAACGCGGCATCAAATGACACCGCGGTCATGTGACGTCACTCGACCCCGGAGTGTGCTGGCAGGTAGGAGAGGGGGCGCAAGACCGGGGGAGGCCAGGCAGGGGGACGCAGCTTCAGAAGTTTGCGCTCCCCTGTTATAGATTACCATGCCAACAAATTGTAATAGTGCTACAGGGATCAATAAATATTACATTTAATACTTAATTATTGTGATGTTTCTAATCTACTGTGTGTTACAAATAACATTAATATCTTACAACTGAATACATTGCAATAATGTGATACCTATTTATTTGTGATTTAAAGTGTGTTACATAGTGATAAATTATCTAATAAATAAATCTTAAACTAATCCCACACAGTGACTACTTAATTCTGTGAATAAATGTGTTTTTAATGTCATTACTATGAAGGAGATGAAGATATAGTGTATATATAAATTCCTACCTGCAAACGCCGTCTCAGCCTGTCAGAATACGCGCAGAGTGACCTGTCGTGACACGTCAGGTCACTCTGTAACCGAACCCGGATCTGTGACGCATATGTACTGAGGTGGGGTTGGATCCCCCACGGTTATTTCTTGTTTTATTAATAAATAATTTACTATATTTTAATCTCTGGTGCGCATTGTGTGCATTTTTCTTCTTGTCTGCACAGTGCTTCAGATGCTGCATCTGAAAAAATGCCGGTGGATCGGGATGTGAGGTAGGGAAGTGACGTCCGCGCCGGAACGTTATTGCCACGCCTCCAAATATTCATTGCCACGCCCCCAATCGCACCCGCTGCATACCCTGCAAAGCCATAAAAAAGCTAAGACTTCAGCAAGTGTATTGCAGCGTGTGTGCCTTCCCTCCGTCTGAAATACTATAGACGCAGCCTTATCAACGCTTACTAAATAGGCCCGTGTCTCTCTCTCTCTCTCTGTGTCTCTGTCTCTCTCTGTGTGTCTCTGTCTCTCTCTGTGTGTCTCTCTCTCTCTCTCTCTGTATCTCTGTCTCTCTCTGTGTCTCTGTGTGTGTCTCTGTGTCTCTGTCTCTCTCTGTGTCTCTGTGTCTCAGTCTCTCAAATCAAATCAGCTTTATTGGCATGACAAAAGAACATTTCAGTATTGCCAAAGCGTGAGTTATAGGGGGTGTGGGACAATGATTACACGAATACTAGGGGGTACGGTATAATGGTTATACAGTACATTACTTTTGTCTCTCTCTCTCTCTCTGTGTCTCTCTCTCCCTATGTCCCTCTCTCTGTCTCTCTCTCATTCTCTGTCTCTCTCTCATTCTCTGTCTCTCTCTCATTCTCTGTCTCTCTCTCTCATCCCTGTATGATAGGTATGTTCCAACTCTATTTTTTGCTCTTCTTTTCCGTTTGAGAGGAGGGAGTCCCTCACCTCTTCAGCCACACACCAGGAACGCTGGATTGCTTTCAGACGCTCGGAGAGGCGGATACAGTCGTGGATTGCAGGCACTGATTTATCTGGTAAGTACCGCAAACATGCTTGAACAAGGGCCGTAGACATTTTATTTGATGGTTTAGATTATCATTGTCTGTGGTTGTTAGTTATTGGTATTAGAGTTTTTTGATGTTGTTACGAATCAAATACATTTTGAAGTAGTAATCCCCTCCGAACTGGGCATTCCTGGCCAATAATGCCCTGGCTGTAAGAGTTGAAGGGCCCAAGCAAAGCCCCCACCTCTATACACACTAACACTGCAGGGGCATCAGAGTGTCTTGTTGTCATGGCAACGGGGGGTGTCACGTGATGTCATTTGTTTAATAAATTATTTTTTAAGGTGTCCTGGTTTTTCATTTTCGAAATCTGGTCACCCTATGTATTTATGCTGCATTCAGTGTTGTAATGTGCTGTAATTGGGTTACATGGCGTACATAGTGTATATACCGCATTCAGGGTAAGTGCTGTATGTGGATTATAAAGTGTATATATGCTGCATTCAGGGTTATAAAGTCGTTTATAGAGTATATACTGCATTCACGGTTACGTGCGGCATGTGGAGTATAAGGTGTATATATGCTGCATTCAGTGTTATAATGTGCTTTAAGTGGGTTACATGGCGGGTATAGTGGATATACTGCATTCAAGGTTACGCGCCGTATTGGATTATAACGGGTAAATATGCTACAGTCAGTGTTATAATGTGCGGTATTTGGGTTACAGGGGTGTATACGGTACCGCAGTGGTGGTGGCGTGCTGTATTTGGATTATATGGTATACACTGCAATCATGGTTACGTGCTGGGTTCTGAATATAATGTTTATAGACCACATGCGCGGTTACATGACGGGTTTGGATTATATGGTGTATATGCTGCATGCTTGGCTTCGGGCCATTGCGTGGAGCATATGGTGTGTGTAAATACTGCCTTTGGGGGTCATGTGCTGTATTGGTCCAGCGTTACATGCTACATTCAGGACGACGTGGGGTATACGGTGCGTTATGCTGCAGGCAGAGGTATAACGCGTGTAGGGGTTAATCTCACTTCCTGTTCAGCGCAGGCCATGGTAGGGCATGGGTAATCCCTCTTCCTGTTCAGCACTTGGCTCCCTCTATGGTATGGGTAATCCCTCTTCCTGTTCAGCACATCTGTCAGGGGTCCTGCCTAGCACCCCCACTCCGACGCGTTTCGTCCAGAGACTTAGACTTGGAGTGGGGGTGCGTCGGAGTGGGGGTGCTAGGCAGGACCCCTGACAGATGTTCACGTAACTATGCTACCCAGCACTGGTGCAACTAATCTCTGGACTGTGACACTCTATTTTTTCATTATGGATACTGACAACACACACAAGGTTATCTAATAGGTGTTCATCAGGCAATTTTCCATACATGCTATTCACACACTTCATTGCTCTACACATCTAGTGACTTCATCCCATCATGCCACCTTTTTCCTTCAAGTGATTTATTTGTGCTGTTGGTATTGGTTACATAATTGTATGCTCAAGCAGATTCATGATGGTTTAAGATTGTCATTTATATTTTGACTAGTCACTTCATTGGTGTGTAGTACGTATTATCTTTAGCTTTGTATAGGTGCCTGTGAACCCATTAACCCGTTGTGATTTATTCTGACCTATCCAAGTGTTTCTTGAGTCACTATCCATTTTCATGTTAAGGGTTGACAATTTGAGTCATTCCCTAGTTTTGCCCACTTGTGTCTATGGGTAGTACCCGTGACAGGGGTCCTAGCCTTTTTTAAGTGTTTTTAATCATGTACTGTTTACTTATCCTTTTTTGCACTGTGTCAAATAAATAAAATACTATATGTTAATCTGCATACCTGAGTGCTCCCATACGGGTTACTTTTTTCTCTTTTTACTCATATATATATATATATATATATATATATATATATATATATATATATATATATATATATATATTGCGCGCGCACACACACATATAACGTTTTATCCAACTTTTTCATTTATCATTTGTAGAGAAAATGAACATTGTCGCCAGAAGCGCTATTTTTTCAAAATGTAACATCTCTACTAGTGTAAAATGATACTTCATATAAAGCAGGTTATGGGACCCAGTATAAAATGACTATAATGTCTCTTATCACATCCCAGTATATGGATACTTTCTATTATCACAAGCTGCTAACATGTGACAGGGCTCAGAGTCTGAGCCCAGAATGTGACATACTGAACATTCTCATTCTAAATTTCAAAAAATATTGTGTTGATTTCTGACCTGACTGCCGTGGTTACAGCTCAACCACTCTGTTCTACTGCATGTCACCACTTTCTGCCACAACCAGCTGACGGTGGATCTGCAAGGAGTTCAACGCTCATTGGCATCACATCTGTGGCTTGGTTAACGTATCATTTCTCCAGCTTTTTATTGTATTGTTTTGAAGTAGATTATATTTATTTATTTGAATAGATATTTATTTAGTTTAATAGATATTTATTTAGTTAAATAGATTATATTTGTAAGTTTAATAAGTTATATTTTTTAGTTTAATAAGTTATATTTCTTAGTTTAATAAATTATATTTCTTAGTTTAATAAGATATATTTGTTAGTTTAATAAATTATATTTCTTAGTTTAATAAATTATATTTCTTAGTTTAATAAGTTATATTTCTTAGTTTAATAAATTATATTTCTTAGTTTAATAAGTTATATTTCTTAGTTTAATAAGTTATATTTGTTAGTTTAATAAGTTATATTTGTTAGTTAATAGATTATATTTGTTAGCACAGTAGATTATATTTACTAGTATTTAAGTCTCCCCCTCAGTGCCCCATTAGCACCCGTGCGCATATTTCACATCTTTTCGGAGTCGCTTATTTTTTAGACCCTCGGAGCCGAAACCTAAAGGGGTCAGCTAAGAAAGTCCGGATCAAGAGGAGCCGCACAGTTTAAAGACAGAACATTTCCAAGGGAGATGGAGACAATTTGGGTAAGATCTGATTAAAGGACAACCTTTGGGGAAGGAAAGGGTGACGCGGGAGTGTAAGAGGGGGGTGAGAGAGCAAGGTGGTGTGTCAGATTGGGGCAGAGCAAGAGAACGCAAAAATGATGGGGATTTGCTGCACACTAAAAAAAACAATTAGTCATACTTTTACCGGTGCCCCTTAGTCTCAGGGAAGACCGGCATTTCGTCCAATGGATACAATATGATTGATGGAAAAGGGCACACGGATTTGAATAAAAAAAGATAATTTATTGTGCCACAGACTACAATGTTTCGGCTGCTGGCCTTTCTTTACTGGCTTTAGTGGGTTTAGCCACTTTACCTGAGAAAGGCCAGCAGGCTGAAATATTGTTGTCTATGGCAATGCAAGAGAAAACAGGTTGGGGGGGTGGGTTCTCGCAAGGTCGCCGACCCATGGGTGAGTGTCCCCGGTGGCAACTAGTCCTGGACCCCGGGAAAGCTGTCTGTGGCCCATACAAGCTGAGTAACAAGTAGAAAGGACACATGTATGTTCAGAATGAGTTAGCATGGTATTTTGAGAGGCATCATAGCAGGTCAGTGCAAGTCAGTGCAGAGCACTGCAAGGTCAGTCAATATGAGGAAGGGTCCGATGGAGGATCCCAGAATATCTCTTAAAGCAGGGGTGCGCAAATCGAGGGGTGCGACATTTTCTTGGGGAGGAGGGAGGAGGGGCTCGGCGCCTACAGTGGCCCCTCGCTCTTCCCCACAGCATTTAAATTAAATGCCGGAAATCGCACGCAAGGCCTCTGTAAGTTCCCTTTCCTTGTCTCCGGCGGCTTCTGGAGACAGCAACGTGGCGTCACATGATGTGGCATTGCCATAGCAACGTGATATCACATGACGTCGTTATATCAGAACGTCGGAGACAAGGTGGGGAGGGTGGAGGGGGGAGCAGGGGAAAAAGGTTGCGCAACCCTGTCTTAAAGCATTGTCTTGCATACAGATCAGAGGCGAAGAATGGATATGGATATCCGATGTGAAGGAGGAAATAATACTGAGATCACTACCGCTAAGACCGATTCGATGGAAGAAGGTGAGTGATGAAATAGCCGTCACTGTGTAACTCTTCCAATTACCTGCAACTTCATGCAAAGAAATAGCAACGCTTGTTTTTAACGCATTAAGCACCTAATGGGGAATTCAACTGCTGAGAGTTTAAGGGAGTTACTCACCAAACTCAGCGACGTTTCTGTGTCTCTGTGATAACTCCCCCAGGACATGCTTGAAAACCAGAGGTAACTCAATGTATTTTTGATAAATAGAAACATGAACTTCTGGGGAGGGGTATATAATGGGTACTGGGCCTGGTGAGGTGGGTATAACGGGTTCTGGGCCTTGTGAGGTGGGTATAACGGGTACTGGGCCTGGGGAGGGGCGTATAGCAGGGTACTGGGCCTTGGGAGGGTTGTATAACTGGGTACTGGGCCTTGGGAGGGTTGTATAACTGGGTACTGAGCCTGGGGAGGTGGGTATAATGGGTATTTGCCCTGTGGAGGGCGGTATAACGTGGTATTGGGGAGGGGGTATAAGTGGCACAGGAGCTCTTGCGATACAGAGTATCACTGTCCCTGGTTACAAACACTTCATGTCTCCTGCAGATCAGGACACGCACGAAGGTGGTGCCCTTTGTGCCACCAGACGACGAGGCGGGCTACGAGGCGGACGACGAGGCATACGATAAAGCGGGCGTCAAGTGGTGCGAAGAGGTGGGCTACAAGGCGGCCGATGAGGCAGACGACGAAGCGGATGTCAAGTCTGGCGACGTGGTGGACGATGGCCTAGGAGAATACGAGAGGTGTGGACGGATCTGCTGCTTCACCTTTTTTAGGCAGAGGAGAAGACCCCGGGAGCAGGTAGCAGAATACGAGAGGTGCGGACAGATCTGCTGTTTCACCTTTTTTAGGCGGAGCAGCAGACCCCGGGAGCAGGTAGCAGAGGAGCCAGGGTGTAGATCCAGGGGTATTCTAGGGGCCATGAGAAGTTGGTTTGACCGCAGGAGAGGCAGATAAGATCAGGAAGGCTGCGGGAGGGGCAGGTACTATAGGGAGATTGGGATATTGGGCGTGAGAGGGTGAGAGAGAACAAGGAGCAGGGCCGGAGCACGGGTTTCATGCGCCCCAGGCGAAACTTAAAATTTGTGCCCCAGTTGTATAAAAAATAATAAGATAAATAAAATAATAAAATAAACAGTGGCGTAGCTATCAGGGCTGCAGGGGGTGCGACCGCACCCCAGCGCGACGCAAAATAAAAATAAAAGGGCGCCAAAATACTGGATAAAAAAAAGAATAATAATTTAAAAAAAAAGATAAATAAATTAGAAATAATAAGCGGAAAAAATAATAATGATTATTAATGCGCCCCTAGGACCTTTGCGCGCTAGGCGACCGCCTAATGGCCGGCCGGCCCTGCGAGGTATGCGGGAGGAAAAGGGGTGAATGGGATAGATATGCAGGGGAATGGGGGAGCAGGTGAGTTATACACAGGGGCACAAGGGCCCCATCACCCGCATCTCTATATACTGAGTGTGCCCCTGTGTATAACAACGCTGATCTGTGCTGTTCCATCTGATCTCACTGCGCAGTGATCCAGGGACCATCCGATCGCCATTTAATGGGGTCAGGAAGGAATTTTTTCCCCCCATTGCACAGCAGGGGTTATGTTTCGCCTTCCTCTGGATCACAGCAACAAACTGCCCTTTGTGCATGAATTATCAGTGAGATCTTTATACACCCTGCATTGGTCTTCACTCCTTTGCTGCCGGAGGGGCCTGCAGTGCATTGCTCTGCGTGTTACTATATCGCTCTGCAATGTGCTGCAGGCCCCTACCAGCAAAGAGATTAATTATTTCAATAAAATACTCTCTTTAATCCAACCTATGTGTAGTGTCTTTTCTATCCGTTGTATCTATTGCTAACAGCTCAGTGATTCTTCCCCAGGTCGCTGCACTAGTGTCACACTGCCAAGCCAGGTGTGAGGGAGATTTATAGGGTCACATATACACTTCTGCCAAAACACGAGTGCAAACAGGAAGCCCCTCTGATCTGTCATATCTTTTATAACACAAAACAGTATCTAAAAAGGTAAAAAGAACATACATGGGATTCTGCTACAAATATCTCTCTAATTACAAACCAATTAGCAAATCATTCAGATTAGAGTCGAGCGAAAAGAAAGGGTTAAGTATCTCATGTACAGTATATGCAGTGTAGGCTGTTCTGCGCATTACATGCAGGGGACAACGTTTAGGGGATATAAGTAATGCTGATCTCAGAGCTGACCGGCTGACCTGCTCTACCGGCTGATCTGCTCTACTGGCTGACCGGCTGACCTGCTCTTCTGGCTCACCGGCTGACCTGCTCTACTGGCTGACAGGCTGACCGGCTCTACCGGCTGACCGGCTTCCCTTCTTCCAGCTAACTGACCTGAATTGTGGCCCCTGTATCTCCCAATTAAACGTTTTATTGGCATATTCTTGTTTGACTCGTTCTATACAAACATTTTCTATACATTCATTGTGGGATTTGATAACATCTGTAAGATCTCTCAGAACATCACATTCTGTACGTTTGTGCTGAATATTTTTCCATTCTCAATTTACTTAGGGGCCTATGCAGAGAGCAGCGCTGGAAATAATTGGAATTGGTAATAAATTGTACCTGTAATGGCGTGATTTTATCTCCATATGCAGAAAGGTCAGAAAACTGCATTTAAAATCATGCTTGATTATGGAGAGTTTCAACCGGCGAGATGCGCGCTGGTGAAACATGTTTGAAAAAAAGCGCGTTTTTTTTTTTTCTTTTCGCTCTCGCCGGTGAGCTCCAGTTTCCTGCCAACTTTTGTTGGCGGAGCTAATTGTAGAATTTCTCTCCATTTTAATGGAGCGAACAGCCCCTAGATGGCGATCGTACCTTTCTGCATACGGCCCTTTTCAAAACTGGCGAGATTTTGGTTCTCGCCAGCCGTGCGGCGAGTTCTACTAAAAAAAAATAAAAAAATGGCGCTTTTTACTCAACTCGCCATTTCCAACCTTATTATAGCCATATAGCGCTAAAAAACGCCGAAATTTCCGTTCGCGCTGCTCTCTGCATAGGCCCCTTAATATTAGTTTTTGGCTTCAATTATTTATATCGAGCCCAAAATACCTTTATACAGAATGCTGTTCCCCTTATCCCACAAATGCGGCTTCATTAAAGCCCAGGGGTGGCACTTTATGCATTCTCAAACTTTTAGGCAACATCCCTAATTTCCAAAAGTGGGATAAAATCTGTGCATATTTAAATGGTTAATTTTTCCATTTTTCCATTGTGACAAAATATCAATTTTCTCACTCAGACTACAAAATCCCTCCCCAAATATATCCGTTTCACATAAAAGTGTGTGCGCTTCTCCTTCCGCCTAACTGGCATGTCGTCCTTACGGGCGCCACTCCTTGCAACTCCACGCTGCCCTCCAGTGGCTAAAGAAATAAGATACATTTACTATACTCGTCTGGCAGCTGCTCCCGTATAAGGTGGGTAACTCTGTATTAGGGGTCTAGGTAGAGTATATTTTATACTTATGTCGGATAGATGAGGAATTTATATTGTGAGAGGCCTTAGATCTTATCCTATATGCACG
This sequence comes from Ascaphus truei, assembly GCF_040206685.1. Lineage (NCBI taxonomy): Eukaryota > Metazoa > Chordata > Amphibia > Anura > Ascaphidae > Ascaphus > Ascaphus truei. Next base: position 42,221 of record NW_027457062.1, read on the forward strand.
CAGCCCTCGCCTCTCTGACCTTGAACACATACTTCAATCTGATTTTTTGAGACTTGAAACTGGATTTCCCAAAACAAACTGATTTTAAACACTGACAAGACTGTAACAATGGTATTTGGGACCAGAGCTAAATTGCTAAAGCTGCCAATGACAGAGCTTCAGATAAAAACCAGCTCTAATACCATCCTAGCCCCTGTTACTGGTTTGAAATATCTGGGCATATAGTTCAACTCCCATTTAACATTTGGGTTGCACATTGATACCCTGACATCCAAATCCTATGCCAAACTAGGTGTACTTTACAGGAACAAATCCTCCCTAAGGCCCTCATGCAGTAATCGCCTACAGCGATTCAGTAAGCCCAGAGAAGCTGGCGATTAGAGCAAAAATAACCGTTTTTTTTTTGCCGGAAAATAAATAAATAAATAAAATCGGCAGACGCGCGGTGATAAGCCACTTTTCGGCACTGATCGCCAGTTTTTCAAACACGCTCAATTCTATAAGCCCTGATCAGCTTATTGCGGCTGATCGCCACTTTAAAATTGCTGTTTCTTCTCCAAATTGTCCCGCCACAAAAGTTGGCAAGAAGGTGGGGTGAAGCTGCGATGAAAATAACATGCATGTGTCCCAGAGCTGATATCCATTAATATCAGCACCAGAGACCCCCGGCATGAATCCCATGCATAAAAAATGCATTTACAGGCAACTTCATTACCGCCAAGGCAATGAAGGGGTTATATACCCGTGCCAGGCTTATTGTGGGTAGCGGGGGTGGGAGAAGGTGGTATTTGGCCCTGGGTGGGTGTTTAGGCCTTGCCAGGGGGTTGGGGGATGACTTAACCTCTTCTTTAACTTAGTGGTTAATACCGCTAAGGTAATGAAGGGGTTAACCCCTCCCACTACCCCCCCACCCGGTAGCCTAAACACCCATCCTTGGGGCCAATACCCCATTCACCCACCCCCGCTACCCACAATAAACACAAATACACATAACAGCCCCACTGGCCACCTCCTAGGTCCCTAATAAACCATTACAATATTCATAAAACCATTATTTTGTTTACCCCCAGGATTATTACATGGGGTTAGGGCTATGTTATTTAGTGAGGGGTTGTATGTTTGTATTTGTAAGGACAGGCAAGGCCGGAGCCAGATGGGGTTCTCCTGCCTCTGTCCTCCCTGTCTCCTGACCCTTCCTGTAGCCGGACAAAGAAGAAGAAGCAGGCACACGGTCTTACTCAAAGGAGGTTTAATATGCCATAAAGTCCAACGTTTCGGCAGTCAAATACTGCCTTTCTCAAGGTGAAGGCTACCAAACACAAGAAACAGTCACAATATATACCACCCCCCCTGATACTCACCCCTCCCGGCTCTGCCACATAACCAGGATGCTGACGCCCACCTGATGACGTCAGAGCTACCATATGGCGCCCCCTAGTGACGTCAGACGTCTAGGTCTAAATCCCTGGCAATACAGCATAGAGCTGTCTTGGAGGACTGCAGCCACAGCCACACATGGGGGAGTGTTCAGTCTGGGGAGAGGTGTGGCTGTGGCTGCAGTCCTCCAAGACAGCTCTATGCTGTATTGCCAGGGATTTAGACCTAGACGTCTGACGTCACTAGGGGGCGCCATATGGTAGCTCTGATGTCATCAGGTGGGCGTCAACATCCTGGTTATGTGGCAGAGTGGGGTGATATAGGACCGGTATCTGTTAGACTTCCATCGCCCTATCTTTTGTATCGCAGCTACTGACAGCCCCGCGCGTGATGCTTCCGTTGCCGCCCCAATCCGGAACGAATGTGTCCCGTATTGTGCCTCGTCGAGGCCCTGGTGTCTTAGACACATGCGGAAAACCCACAGGTACTGGAATCTAGATAACGGTACCCCGTCCGCGTGAAGGAGCAGGGGGCCCTGACCGTCTGGCCTGCATGCCAAGTATTCCCTGAGCGTGCTCACTGGGCAAAATTTGGTCCCTGGTAGCCCTAGCAAAGATATCCACGCTCCCCTTCCCCGCTGGTCTGTTTTTGACCTTTTCACGTGTAGTTTGACCCACCCTTCCCCTAAGACTATGTCCTCAAACTGCATCCCTCCCTCGCCCTTGCGCGACGCGCACACCAACTCCCCAGCTCGCAGTGCTGCGAAGAAAGCCAATGCAAACGTCAGCCGGAAAAGTTTCGCCTCCAACCCCGATAGGCACACTCTGTCTGTGGCCTGCATTAAACCTTCTAATATCGCTGGTGTCACTGGCCGTCTGCTGTCATTTGTCGCCGTCCCCTTTGTTAACCCCGCTAGGACCCTTTTGATGATAAACGCCTTCGTTGGGTCCCCCTTGCCCTCTAGCTGCAAAAAGAAGGAGACCCCTGTCACTTTTTTCCCTATGGATCCTCCCGATAAACCCCCTGCCCTTAAGTTTAGGACAAATGATAGCAAGGTCCCGACTCCCAATACATCGAGACCCAATTCCCCTGCCAGACTTTGATAATCGCGCCACGCTGCCGAATAGGCCCGCCACGTACCCGGAGCCAGCGATGATCGTACCAACGAGGTCACTTGGTCGTCGCCAGCACCCAAAGGTCTGCAGGGCATGGACTGCCGATTAGGTCCGCCCCGGGGGCCAGTCTCCGAAACAGCGCCATCTGTAACCGGGATAAGGCATCAGCAATGTTATTCACCACCCCCGGGACATGTCGAGCCTTGAACGCTATGTTCAATTGCAAGCATGCCAGTACGAAACAGCGCAGAAGGGACAGCACCGGCGGGGAGCGTGAGCCGAAATTGTTCACGGCTTCCACTACACCCATGTTGTCTGTCCAAAAAATTACTTGCTTATTCGCGAATAAGTGACCCCACAGGCGCACTGCGACGTGCAAGGGAAATAGTTCCAAGAACGCCAAGTTCTTAATGAGCGGCGTCCCCCGCCAGTGGGGAGGCCACCGCTCCGCGCACCATGCCCCACCGAAGTAGGCCCCAAAACCGACTGACCCTGAGGCGTCTGTAAACAACTGCAACTCTGTGTTGTTGGATGGGGGACCTCGCCACAAGGTTCTGCCGTTATAATCCTTTAAAAAACGCAGCCACACCGTCGAGTCCTTTCGGATTTCGGCGGTGATGCGGATGAAGTGGTTGGGTCGTCTCACCCCGACCGTTGCTGCGGAGAGGCGCCTGGCGAAAACCCTCCCAGCCGGCATTACGCGCGCAGCAAATACTAAGTGGCCTAGCAGCGCCTGGAAGTGCCTCAATGATGTTTTCTTGAGAGCTATGAATTCGCGGAGAAGCCTGCTTAGGGCGACCAGCTTCTCCGGAGGGAGCCTGTACTCCATCGCCTCAGAGTCGATTTCTATGCCCAAAAAGGTAAGAGTGGTTGTTGGCCGCACCGTCTTCTCGTCGGCCAAAGGAACGCCGAACTCACGCGCCAGGGCTGAAAATTCAAACAGCCACCTAGCGCATAAGTCCGAACCCCTGGGGCCAACAAAAAGGAAGTCGTCCAAGTAGTGCATGACCCCCGCTGCTTGCACCCTCTTCCGGGCCACCCATTCTAGGAAGGTGTTAAATGTCTCGAAATAAAAACAAGAAAGCGCCCCTCCCATTGGTAAGCATAAGTCTATGTAGTACTGACCTTCGAGCATGCAGCCTAGCAAATGAAAGCACTCGGGGTGGACTGGCAAGTGTCTGAAGGCCGATTTGATGTCAGCTTTTGACATTAGAGCCCCTTCTACCATCCTTTCCACCAGCGCTGCGGCTTGATCGAAGTTCGCGTAAGACACCGAACACAACTCCCTGTCAATGCCGTCGTTTACCGACGACCCCTCGGGGTAGGATAGGTGTTGTATCAACCTATACTCCCCAGCCTCTTTTTTTGGGGACCACTCCCAATGGGGAAATCCTGAGATTAGGCAAGGGAGGGGACTCGAAGGGGCCAGCCATCCTTCCCAATTGGACTTCCTTCCAGACCTTTTCCCTAGCTACGTCACCGTGTGTCCTGACCGATTTCAAGTTCCGACTAAACTCAGATCCCGCTTGATATTCAAACGGGATCCTAAACCCCTCCTTAAACCCAGCTAAGAGTAGCTGGGCTGCTTCCCTATTGGGATACCTTGCTAGCCACGGTGCCAAATTGGCGACGATTATTGGTGTCGCTGCCCTCGCGTCCAAACGTCCGCCCTGCGCCCTTCCCCCTGCGACCGCCCTTCTTAAAACACTTTGCCTGGGCGTGGCGGCCGCCGCAAAAGGAGCAGATGTGTTGGAAACGGCAGTTGTCGTACGTGCAGTTGGACTGGTTAAACGGCCAACAGATGCCCGAGTTGGTGCGCAGCGACTGGCTAGTCCCTGGTACGTTATTCCGCCATGTCCCTTGAGTGTCCCATGTCCCATGAGTGTGTTTGGTAGTAGATGCACAGATGATGCCTTGGAATGTGTTGTTTTGTTTGGCTTTTTAGAATGGTTTTGTGCCTTTGGGTTGGTTTTTGTCTTGGCAATATAAGGATTGTATAGTGATGTTTTCGGTTTATTATTTTCTGTAAAATGATACTAAATGGTTGTTAATATGTGAACCGTAAAAAAAAAAAAAAAAATGTCTGTGAGTGGGTTTAATGGCTTTGCATCTCATCCCAGCCTCTGTCTAAAAGCTGTGTTTAAAACAGCATGCATTGGCTTGAGGATTGGCTTGTGTAATACGAGCTTGAGACAAAAGGTGGCACTGAGTGCTCATTTGCATGTCATTTCCCAGAATCCCTTGCTGCAGTGGAAGCGCTGTATGCTGGGTGACAATGGGGAAAGACAGGGTTGCAGACCTGTCTAAGACATGCAAATGAACATACAGTAATATTTACAGTTGTATATATATATACATATATGTACCCCTCAGTTTTATACAGTCATGGTGTTCATCATGTGTGGGACGCAGAGCCCGGAACCTAATGTCATGTTAGCATCAGAGAGTCACAGTAATAACTCAGCACTCACCCATGTAACACCTTCTCTGGTAGCTCTCTGTCTGTGTCTCTATCTACCTTTCTGTCTCCTGCATGACCAGGGAGGCTGCGAGGGACCCCCTCCCCCTCCCACTTGGAACCGGTACCCACATATAACAGACGAGTAATGACAGACTCAGTTTGGAGGTATAAAAGGCCGCGGCTTTGTTTATTAACAATCATAATACTGGAGTAAGCGCTAGTCCAAGCCAGAGTGGGGTCAGAGGGTCAGCTAGGCCTTGGCCTTCTGCCCCCGTACCCGGCCGACCCCTAAAGAGCCGGCCGTTGTCGCGAGTGTGTTCCCGGGTGTCACGTTAGCTTGACCCCGCCCAATCGCTCCTACCCCCGGGCGACGCCCGCCCCGAGCCCATCTGGCAAGGACAAGCACTTACCCCCGAACTGCCGCCACTCACGGCTCTATTTAAACCTCCTTAAATTAGACCGTGCCGCCAACCCCGCAAGGACCCTCTCCAGCCCCTCCTGCAAATCGTTATTGAACAAGTCCGCCCCTATCTCGGATAAGTGTGTGCCGTCGGCCCGGAACAGGCCGGTTGACTTGTAGTCAAACTCGGGATGGGTGATCTGCCATCCCCCACACTGCATCACAAACTTCCCCACCATCTTGTTCAGTTTGACCCGCGCTCGGTCGATGGCCCCTCCACACTCTCCTGCACAATATGTCCGACCAAACGATCTGTACTTCTGGCCAACTGGTGAGTATGAGGGCCAGGTCGTGTTTTATTGAATTAACCAGCTCAAAGTAGCGTCGAGCGGCCAGGTCGTTGCCCCCGACGTGGAGGAGCAAGATCTGCGGCGCCCTCCTATCCCTGCCCATCACCATTAGCCGCGGGAGCAACTGAGCCCACCGCAGCCCCCAACCTCCCCCCCATACCACATTTGTCTCCTCCGTTCGCAACCCGAGGTTAGCCCCGCATGGGCGTTTGACAGCCCGCTTCTCTGCCCAGTGTATAAGCGAGTCTCCGATTATCCAAGTGGGTGCGGCGTCTGTGAAGGTATAAAGAGGATGAGGGGGTTTATCCAAGCACGCTAAATACCAGATAATGCGGGCCTGATATAGGACCGGTATCTGTTAGACTTCCATCGCCCTATCTTTTGTATCGCAGCTACTGACAGCCCCGCGCGTGATGCCTCCGTTGCCGCCCCAATCCGGAACGAATGTGTCCCGTATTGTGCCTCTTCGAGGCCCTGGTGTCTTAGGCACATGCGGAAAACCCGCAGGTACTGGAATCTAGATAACGGTACCCCGTCTGCGTGAAGGAGCAGGGGACCCTGACCGTCTGGCCTGCATGCCAAGTATTCCCTGAGCGTGCTCACTGGGCAAAATTTGGTCCCTGGTAGCCCTAGCAAAGATATCCACGCTCCCCTCCCCCGCTGGTCTGTTTTTGACCTTTTCACGTGTAGTTTGACCCACCCTTCCCCTAAGACTATGTCCTCAAACTGCATCCCTCCCTCGCCCTTGCGCGACGCGCACACCAGCTCCCCGGCTCGCAGTGCTGCGAAGAAAGCCAATGCAAACGTCAGCCGGAAAAGTTTCGCCTCGAACCCCGATAGGCACACTCTGTCTGTGGCCTGCATTAAACCCTCTAATATCGCTGGTGTCACTGGCCTTCTGCTGTCATTTGCCGCCGTCCCCTTTGTTAACCCCGCTAGGACCCTTTTGATGATAAACGCCTTCGTTGGGTCCCCCTTGCCCTCTAGCTGCAAAAAGAAGGAGACCCCTGTCACTTTTTTCCCTATGGATCCTCCCGCTAAAACCCTTGCCCTTAAGTTTAGGACAAATGATAGCAAGGTCCCGACTCCCAATACGTCGAGACCCAATTCCCCTGCCAGACTTTGATAATCGCGCCACGCTGCCGAATAGGCCCGCCACGTACCCGGAGCCAGCGATGATCGTACCAACGAGGTCACTGGGTCGTCGCCAGCACCCAAAGGTCTGCAGGGCATGGACTGCCGATTAGGTCCGCCCCGGGGGCCAGTCTCCGAAACAGCGCCATCTGTAACCGGGATAAGGCATCAGCAATGTTATTCGCCACCTCCGGGACATGTCGAGCCTTGAACGCTATGTTCAATTGCAAGCATGCCAGTACGAAACAGCGCAGAAGGGACAGCACCGGCGGGGAGCGTGAGCCGAAATTGTTCACGGCTTCCACTACACCCATGTTGTCTGTCCAAAAAATTACTTGCTTATTTGCGAATAAGTGACCCCACAGGCGCACTGCGACGAGCAAGGGAAATAGTTCCAAGAACGCCAAGTTCTTAATGAGCGGCGTCCCCCGCCAGTGGGGAGGCCACCGCTCCGCGCACCATGCCCCACCGAAGTAGGCCCCAAAACCGACTGACCCTGAGGCGTCTGTAAACAACTGCAATTCTGTGTTGTTGGATGGGGGACCTCGCCACAAGGTTCTGCCGTTATAATCCTTTAAAAAACGCAGCCACACCGTCAAGTCCGTTCGGATTTCGGCGGTGATGCGGATGAAGTGGTTGGGTCGTCTCACCCCGACCGTTGCTGCGGAGAGTCGCCTGGCGAAAACCCTCCCAGCCGGCATTACGCGCGCAGCAAATACTAAGTGGCCTAGCAGCGCCTGGAAGTGCCTCAATGATGTTTTCTTGAGAGCTATGAATTCGCGGAGAAGCCTGCTTAGGGCGACCAGCTTCTCCGGAGGGAGCCTGTACTCCATCGCCTCAGAGTCGATTTCTATGCCCAAAAAGGTAAGAGTGGTTGTTGGCCGCACCGTCTTCTCGTCGGCCAAAGGAACGCCGAATTCACGCGCCAGGGCTGAAAATTCGAACAGCCACCTAGCGCATAAGTCCGAACCCCTGGGGCCAACAAAAAGGAAGTCGTCCAAGTAGTGCATGACCCCCGCTGCCTGCACCCTCTTCCGGGCTACCCATTCTAGGAAGGTGCTAAATGTCTCGAAATAAAAACAAGAAAGCGCCCCTCCCATTGGTAAGCATAAGTCTATGTAGTACTGACCTTCGAGCATGCAGCCTAGCAAATGAAAGCACTCGGGGTGGACTGGCAAGTGTCTGAAGGCCGATTTGATGTCGGCTTTTGACATTAAAGCCCCATCTCCCATCCTTTCCACCAGCGCTGCGGCTTGATCGAAGTTCGCGTAAGACACCGAACACAACTCCCTGTCAATGCCGTCGTTTACCGACGACCCCTCGGGGTAGGATAGGTGTTGTATCAACCTATACTCCCCAGCCTCTTTTTTTGGGGACCACTCCCAATGGGGAAATCCTGAGATTAGGCAAGGGAGGGGACTCGAAGGGGCCAGCCATCCTTCCCAATTGGACTTCCTTCCAGACCTTTTCCCTAGCTACGTCACCGTGTGTCCTGACCGATTTCAAGTTCCGACTAAACTCAGATCCCGCTTGATATTCAAACGGGATCCTAAACCCCTCCTTAAACCCAGCTAAGAGTAGCTGGGCTGCTTCCCTATTGGGATACCTTGCTAGCCACGGTGCCAAATTGGCGACGATTATTGGTGTCGCTGCCCTTGCGTCCAAACGTCCGCCCTGCGCCCTTCCCCCTGCGACCGCCCTTCTTAAAACACTTTGCCTGGGCGTGGCGGCCGCCGCAAAAGGAGCAGATGTGTTGGAAACGGCAGTTGTCGTACGTGCAGTTGGACTGGTTAAACGGCCAACAGACGCCCGAGTTGGTGCGCAGCGACTGGCTAGTCCCTGGTACGTTATTCCGCCATGTCCCTTGAGTGTCCCATGTCCCATGAGTGTGTTTGGTAGTAGATGCACAGATGATGCCTTGGAATGTGTTGTTTTGTTTGGCTTTTTAGAATGGTTTTGTGCCTTTGGGTTGGTTTTTGTCTTGGCAATATAAGGATTGTATAGTGATGTTTTCGGTTTATTATTTTCTGTAAAATGATACTAAATGGTTGTTAATATGTGAACCGTAAAAAAAAAAAAAAAATGTCTGTGAGTGGGTTTAATGGCTTTGCATCTCATCCCAGCCTCTGTCTAAAAGCTGTGTTTAAAACAGCATGCATTGGCTTGAGGATTGGCTTGTGTAATACGAGCTTGAGACAAAAGGTGGCACTGAGTGCTCATTTGCATGTCATTTCCCAGAATCCCTTGCTGCAGTGGAAGCGCTGTATGCTGGGTGACAATGGGGAAAGACAGGGTTGCAGACCTGTCTAAGACATGCAAATGAACATACAGTAATATTTACAGTTGCTATATATATATACATATATGTACCCCTCAGTTTTATACAGTCATGGTGTTCATCATGTGTGGGACGCAGAGCCCGGAACCTAATGTCATGTTAGCATCAGAGAGTCACAGTAATAACTCAGCACTCACCCATGTAACACCTTCTCTGGTAGCTCTCTGTCTGTGTCTCTATCTACCTTTCTGTCTCCTGCATGACCAGGGAGGCTGCGAGGGACCCCCTCCCCCTCCCACTTGGAACCGGTACCCACATATAACAGACGAGTAATGACAGACTCAGTTTGGAGGTATAAAAGGCCGCGGCTTTGTTTATTAACAATCATAATACTGGAGTAAGCGCTAGTCCAAGCCAGAGTGGGGTCAGAGGGTCAGCTAGGCCTTGGCCTTCTGCCCCCGTACCCGGCCGACCCCTAAAGAGCCGGCCGTTGTCGCGAGTGGGTTCCCGGGTGTCACGTTAGCTTGACCCCGCCCAATCGCTCCTACCCCCGGGCGACGCCCGCCCCGAGCCCATCTGGCAAGGACAAGCACTTACCCCCGAACTGCCGCCACTCACGGCTATATTTAAACCTCCTTAAATTAGACCGTGCCGCCAACCCCGCAAGGACCCTCTCCAGCCCCTCCTGCAAATCGTTATTGAACAAGTCCGCCCCTATCTCGGATAAGTGTGTGCCGTCGGCCCGGAATAGGCCGGTTGACTTGTAGTCAAACTCGGGATGGGTGATCTGCCATCCCCCACACTGCATCACAAACTTCCCCACCATCTTGTTCAGTTTGACCCGCGCTCGGTCGATGGCCCCTCCACACTCTCCTGCACAATATTTCCGACCAAACGATCTGTACTTCTGGCCAACTGGTGAGTATGAGGGCCAGGTCGTGTTTTATTGAATTAACCAGCTTGAAGTAGCGTCGAGCGGCCAGGTCGTTGCCCCCGACGTGGAGGAGCAAGATCTGCGGCGCCCTCCTATCCCTGCCCATCACCATTAGCCGCGGGAGCAACTGAGCCCACCGCAGCCCCCAACCTCCCCCCCATACCACATTTGCCTCCTCCGTTTGCAACCAGAGGTTAGCCCCGCATGGGCGTTTGACAGCCCGCTTCTCTGCCCAGTGTATAAGCGAGTCTCCGATTATCCAAGTGGGTGCGGCGTCTGTGAAGGTATAAAGAGGATGAGGGGGTTTATCCAAGCACGCTAAATCCCAGATAATGTGGGCCTGATATAGGACCGGTATCTGTTAGACTTCCATCGCCCTATCTTTTGTATCGCAGCTACTGACAGCCCCGCGCGTGATGCCTCCGTTGCCGCCCCAATCCGGAACGAATGTGTCCCGTATTGTGCCTCTTCAAGGCCCTGGTGTCTTAGGCACATGCGGAAAACCCGCAGGTACTGGAATCTAGATAACGGTACCCCGTCCGCGTGAAGGAGCAGGGGGCCCTGACCGTCTGGCCTGCATGCCAAGTATTCCCTGAGCGTGCTCACTGGGCAAAATTTGGTCCCTGGTAGCCCTAGCAAAGATATCCACGCTCCCCTTCCCTGCTGGTCTGTTTTTGACCTTTTCACGTGTAGTTTGACCCACCCTTCCCCTAAGACTATGTCCTCAAACTGCATCCCTCCCTCGCCCTTGCGCGACGTGCACACCAACTCCCCAGCTCGCAGTGCTGCGAAGAAAGCCAATGCAAACGTCAGCCGGAAAAGTTTCGCCTCGAACCCCGATAGGCACACTCTGTCTGCGGCCTCCATTAAACCCTCTAATATCGCTGGTGTCACTGGCCTTCTGCTGTCATTTGCCGCCGTCCCCTTCGTTAACCACGCTAGGACCCTTTTGATGATAAATGCCTTCGTTGGGTCCCCCTTGCCCTCTAGCTGCAAAAAGAAGGAGACTGTCACGAGAGCTTGCGACAGGCTGTAATTTTACACCAAAAACTATATATATAAATATATATATATACCTGGGTTTGAACTGGGACGAGACTTAAATATGATAAATATAATTTATTCCTTGATAAAGGTGAACACAGCAAATATGTACAACTAACAAGCAAAATATAGACACTTACGTAAAAGGAAAATGATGAAGCAGTCACAGCTGGACTGGCAGTTCATACAGCACTCTTCATAGTCATAAAGACACCCAAAAGCATGAAAAGACCTCGGGCAGGAAGACAGTGCATAGCGTTTCTCTCAGCAATCAGGTGGTATCAGGTAACCATATCAGCAAACGAAGACAAAGGATATATGGGTGGACAGCAGTTTATAAACCATTCTCCTTCTATTCTTAACCTTAAGCACAGGGGATTGGTTTACAATTACCTCCAGCCACTCACTAACGTGGGAAAGCATTCTGACCCATGCCCCCCTGCTAGTTGGCACATGCGCAGTAGAACTCTGGGGGTCTCGTTTCTGAAGCCCCACATTTACGTCAGGAATGCCAGAAAGTCTACCATTTGGAGTTCTGGCAGGAAAACCTTTGTTGAAAGGTGTTAACTGGAACACTTAAGACCTGCCCTGGTTTGGACTTCGGATAAACAGTGAGGGTGATAAAACTCTTTGAACAGCACTTAAATCCTAGACATAGCGGCGTCCCCAGGGCCATCTGCTACCTTATGGCCCAAAAGAATTTCTTCTGGGTCTTTGTCCATACCTTAAGATACACTATTAAGCATAAAACATAAACGTATTAAAATATCCGGTTCCGTTAGGTTTAGCAGGTCCAAACTTCCCAGTTCGCATTGCCAGAACTGGGACACCATATGGTCCAAAAAGCGACTTGCTACGACCTAAGAAACCGGAGTTACACAAATGCACATTAAATCATTTTAATACAAAAATCTCCATTGAAAAAAGAAATCTCAGCTTTTCACTAAATCCCCATTGAAAACAACCGGCAGCTCCGCCATAGACTTTCAATGGTAAATCGCCGCCATTGAAGTCAATGGGGGTTTTCTGCCATTGAAGTCTATGGGAAAAGTCCCGAACTTCAAGGGGGTCCATACTCCGTCGGGTTGGTCCAAGCGGGTCAAGGATGGTTCTGCAGCGATGCCGGAGCAGTGGCTACAGATACCCCAAACCCTGATCCGCTGAACCCTCCGGAACCGGAGATATGGATTCCTAAAATTCAGCATTTCTCACTTAGTCATTTTTCTGAGCCGTTTCTGCCGCCGCCGGCAAAGCCTATGGCGCGACCCGCTCTATCTGGTTCGACCCTTATCGGGGGTCCAGGATTCGGGGACCCGGTGGTGGTCGAGTGGGGGGACGCCTAGGAACTAGGGGCAAAAAGAATTTTATCCCTAGGTGCCCTAGAACTGTTTATTCCCCCGCTAATTGACGTTGAACTTGACCCAGTGATTTTAGCTCTTTTGAAGGACATTGTATCCGCTTTGCGGTTTGCGGTCTGGACGGCAGCCAACTAGGTTACCTCGAGGCATCTCCATTGAAGTCAATGAGCCCATTGACTTTCAATGGGAAACCGCCGCTCTCCCTCTCGGGCGCCACCTGCTGGTCACTACAGGAAACAGGACTAAAACAGCACAAATTCCTATTGAAATGCATTGAGCCCTAATGGCGGCCAATGGGGACCTGCAAAATGGTGCCTGAAAAGGCGGGAAAATTACACAAAGAGCTATAATCATTAAAGAACTATTAACCCTTGTGCTCCCGGATGGATTCTAGTGTGTGTGTGATGCAAACACTGAGTAACCAGACATTACAATGGAACAGGGGAACATGCATTTACCTGTCATAACAAGGGTTACATCACATTTCTGGACCTCAGCCCAGTTAACCCCTTGTCTCCCGGTGCGGTCAGGGGTGCCCAAATGGGGTGTAACCCCTTTAATCCCGGGCCAAATCCCCTCCATCGTCACACCTCCCCTGCTCAATGGAGCCTGGTGCCCCAGTCGCCTCCCCCAGGCCCTGGGGTACCACTGGCGCCGTTGACGCACTCAATAAGTCCTGAGGGATTGGCCTGGCAACATTGTCCTCCGGCATTGTCCAGTACATTGTCCTGGCCACAGTGGATTGTAAAGTCCAGATCTTGGGGAGCAGGGCTCCACCTTGGCTGCCGGGCATTCTCCTTTGCCTCCCTCTGCCCCCCACCCAGTGCCTTGGGAACCAAGTCCGTGGTGAAGGGGCCCCGGTGCAGTCCAGGCTGCACACTGCCCAGAGACTGGCATGTCTCTGCATCTGCAGGAGACCAGCTATCCAGCACAGACCGTCGCTTTCCTGTCAACCAAGTCTGGGAAAGGGCTATGTCACTATTCTGTAGGGACCCTACCTGCCCTGGCTCTGTGCCACCCTGTAGCTGCTCCGCCATACTCCTGACTCTCCTCCCTGGCTGCCTATCTACCCACAGCCCCTCCTTTGGGAACCCTGGGGAATCTGTCAGGGGGGTCACTCCTGGCCCGTCAGAGCAAGGGACTTTCTGCCTACCTAGCCAATCCCTAGCTTCTGCCAGCTGCCTAACACCCCACTGACCTCCTATCTCCCCCTGCTCCACGGTGCCTCCCTGCCTAGCCTCCCCTAGGCCCAGCACCTCAGCCTGCTGCTTACCTCCCTGCAGCCCACCTGCACTCCTCTCCTCCCTGGGCAATCCTACCCCAGACCCTGGAACTACCTGAGTGCACCTACCTCCCTGACACTGTCTCCCCCTTACCAGGGATGAGCTCAGGGGCACCTCTCCAGATGCAACCGCCTTAGCTTTTGGCTGGCAGGTATCTCTGGGATGGCACAAACCGGCCACTGTCCATGATACCCCCAGCCCATAGCTAGGCTGCAACAGGGGGTTGCTGATCTGAGATACCCCCTGAGGCTCTGCCAGGGTAACGGGGAAAACTGGCTGGCTCACTTGCTGCCTTCCCTCCCCGGTTCCCAATGGCCCACCCAACCCTCTCCCAGGCAATCCTACCCTAGAGCTGGGTGCTAACGGGGCTAGCCCCTCTCCCTGAAGCTGTGCCCCAATTACCGGAGGTGAGCTCAGGGTTGCTGGTGCAGATGCACCCACCTTAGCTTCTGGCTGGCAGGTAATCTGGGGGTGGTCTAACTGTGCCACAACCCCTGGTACCTCCAGCCCATAGCAAGGCCGCAACAGTGGGGCTCTTAACTGAGAGTCCCCTTGCTGCTCCGCCCAGGTAATGGGGAAGCCTGGCGGCCCTACAAGCTGCCCTTCCTTCCCCTCCCCTGAGAACTGATGCTGGCTACCTACCTGCAGCCTCCCCTCACTCCGCTTCTCCCTAGCTAATCCTAACCTGGATCCTAGGGACACCTGAGTGAGGCCATCTCCCTGACACTGTCTCCCCATTACCGGGGATGAGCTCAGGGCTGCTGGTGCAGATGCACCCACCTTAGCTCTTGGCTGGCAGGTAATCTGGGGGTGGTCTAACTTTGCCACTACCCCTGAAATCTGGGGGTGGTCTAACTTTGCCACAACCCCTGATACCTCCGGCCCATAGCAAGGCTGCAACAGTGGGGCTCTTAACTGAGAGCCCCCTTGCTGCCCCGCCAGGGTAATGGGGAATCCTGACTGCCCTACAAGCTGCCCTTCCTTCCCCTCCCCTGCTGCCCCTATCTCCTGCCACCCCCCCGTCACCCCTAGAGTGAAACAACAGGGTACAGTCATAGGGAAAAATAAGTCAGGGTCAGTCTGCGACTTGGTCTGGCTTACCTCGCTGGTCCCCGCAGAGACCGCCGCCTTCGTTGGTCCCAATTGCAGGGGGACTGGAGTGGCTGCCGCCGGCAACATCTGGGCCGGTAAGCAACGGGTCGCCGCCACAGCAGCGCCCGGGTTTGGCACAGGGGAAACGATGCAGGACCGGGGTCCCAGGTCTTTGTGGAGAAACACAGCTCCATGTAAACCAGGTAACAAAACCCCCTCCCGCAATCCCTGTCCCTCCCCCCACTCAGAAAGGGCTCCAGCACTTTGCCGGAATCGCGGCTCTTCTGCCGCAGCCGCCGCTGGTTCTCCGCCGGGATCCGATGGATGGCCGCTGCTCTCCGCCGCTGTTGCTGATGCAGCCCGTCCAGGTTCTCCAGGAGACGTCCCGAGGAGGGTTGTCGCCCCGGCTGGGCGGGAGCCATCAGAGGATGCCGCTAACTGGGTCATCTTTTCCGCAGCTCATGAGCGTTGGCCCTGAGGGGCTTCTTCGCCTGACCGCGCACGGTCAGGGCACTGGGCATTATTGTGGCCCATTGGTTGGCAGTGCCGCAGCGGCTGCCGGTGCTTCTCCGCCACCGGTGGACTAACCCCAGCAAGGGGCAACGGAGTCCAGAGCGGAGTTGCCTGAGCGCTGGGCTCAGGGAGGGGATAAGCGGGTCGGTGCGGTACCGACGCCAGGAACTGGGTCCACTTCGCCGGGAACCACATCTTGCCCAACGCACCCATCAGTGCTAGCTCTTTCAGGGAAAATGGACGGGCCACTGCAACGGCCGTTACCTCTCCTGGTGCAAGACTTCCGTGGTTTCCAAGACCACCCGCTCCCTCCCCAAGTCTCTGCCGTCCCGGAGCTGGGTCCCTTCCCTGCTCTCCGGGCGGTGTGATGGTTACAGCAGCTGCAGCTGTGGATCTTTGCTCAGCCTGCCGGGTTTCATGCTCACCGATTGCTGTCTCTCTCTCAGCCTTGCTGGCTGCTGCTCCCCGCGCCGACTTGATGCACTCCTCTGGTCTCAGTGCCCGGCTCCAGTCAGACGGACGGCCGGCACTTTGGTTCTGGAGGAAATGCTTCTCACAAGTAGGGGAACAGTGAGGAGGTGCCATATCTTGTGTTATATGTTGTACACTGTGTGTTCAATATCTTTAGTCCCAGGAACTTGCAATTACCATCAAGTTCCCACTGGATCACAGTACCCCGCAGAATACTGTAATCCAGGTCCAGTTCAATCCCGCCGCTGCCACCAGTTAATTACAAGCCTGTCACGAGAGCTTGCGACAGGCTGTAATTTTACACCAAAAACTATATATATAAATATATATATATACCTGGGTTTGAACTGGGACGAGACTTAAATATGATAAATATAATTTATTCCTTGATAAAGGTGAACACAGCAAATATGTACAACTAACAAGCAAAATATAGACACTTACGTAAAAGGAAAATGATGAAGCAGTCACAGCTGGACTGGCAGTTCATACAGCACTCTTCATAGTCATAAAGACACCCAAAAGCATGAAAAGACCTCGGGCAGGAAGACAGTGCATAGCGTTTCTCTCAGCAATCAGGTGGTATCAGGTAACCATATCAGCAAACGAAGACAAAGGATATATGGGTGGACAGCAGTTTATAAACCATTCTCCTTCTATTCTTAACCTTAAGCACAGGGGATTGGTTTACAATTACCTCCAGCCACTCACTAACGTGGGAAAGCATTCTGACCCATGCCCCCCTGCTAGTTGGCACATGCGCAGTAGAACTCTGGGGGTCTCATTTCTGAAGCCCCACATTTACGTCAGGAATGCCAGAAAGTCTACCATTTGGAGTTCTGGCAGGAAAACCTTTGTTGAAAGGTGTTAACTGGAACACTTAAGACCTGCCCTGGTTTGGGCTTCGGATAAACAGTGAGGGTGATAAAACTCTTTGAACAGCACTTAAATCCTAGACATAGCGGCGTCCCCAGGGCCATCTGCTACCTTATGGCCCAAAAGAATTTCTTCTGGGTCTTTGTCCATACCTTAAGATACACTATTAAGCATAAAACATAAACGTATTAAAATATCCGGTTTCGTTAGGTTTAGCAGGTCCAAACTTCCCAGTTCGCATTGCCAGAACTGGGACACCATATGGTCCAAAAAGCGACTTGCTACGACCTAAGAAACCGGAGTTACACAAATGCACATTAAATCATTTTAATACAAAAATCTCCATTGAAAAAAGAAATCTCAGCTTTTCACTAAATCCCCATTGAAAACAACGGGCAGCTCCGCCATAGACTTTCAATGGTAAATCGCCGCCATTGAAGTCAATGGGGGTTTTCTGCCATTGAAGTCTATGGGAAAAGTCCCGAACTTCAAGGGGGTCCATACTCCGTCGGGTTGGTCCAAGCGGGTCAAGGATGGTTCTGCAGCGATGCCGGAGCAGTGGCTACAGATACCCCAAACCCTGATCCGCTGAACCCTCCGGAACCGGAGATATGGATTCCTAAAATTCAGCATTTCTCACTTAGTCATTTTTCTGAGCCGTTTCTGCCGCCGCAGGCAAAGCCTATGGCGTGACCCGCTCTATCTGGTTCGACCCTTATCGGGGGTCCAGGATTCGGGGACCCGGTGGTGGTCGAGTGGGGGGACGCCTAGGAACTAGGGGCAAAAAGAATTTTATCCCTAGGTGCCCTAGAACTGTTTATTCCCCCGCTAATTGACGTTGAACTTGACCCAGTGATTTTAGCTCTTTTGAAGGACATTGTATCCGCTTTGCGGTTTGCGGTCTGGACGGCAGCCAACTAGGTTACCTCGAGGCATCTCCATTGAAGTCAATGAGCCCATTGACTTTCAATGGGAAACCGCCGCTCTCCCTCTCGGGCGCCACCTGCTGGTCACTACAGGAAACAGGACTAAAACAGCACAAATTCCTATTGAAATGCATTGAGCCCTAATGGCGGCCAATGGGGACCTGCAAAATGGTGCCTGAAAAGGCGGGAAAATTACACAAAGAGCTATAATCATTAAATAACTATTAACCCTTGTGCTCCCGGATGGATTCTAGTGTGTGTGTGATGCAAACACTGAGTAACCAGACATTACAATGGAACAGGGGAACATGCATTTACCTGTCATAACAAGGGTTACATCACATTTCTGGACCTCAGCCCAGTTAACCCCTTGTCTCCCGGTGCGGTCAGGGGTGGCCAAATGGGGTGTAACCCCTTTAATCCCGGGCCAAATCCCCTCCATCGTCACAGAGACCCCTGTCACTTTTTTTCCTATGGATACTCCCGCTAAAACCCTTGCCCTTAAGTTTAGGACAAATGATAGCAAGGTCCCGACTCCCAATACGTCGAGACCCAATTCCCCTGCCAGACTTTGATAATCGCGCCACGCTGCCGAATAGGCCCGCCACGTACCCGGAGCCAGCGATGATCGTACCAACGAGGTCACTGGGTCGTCGCCAGCACCCAAAGGTCTGCAGGGCATGGACTGCCGATTAGGTCCGCCCCGGGGGCCAGTCTCCGAAACAGCGCCATCTGTAACCGGGATAAGGCATCAGCAATGTTATTCACCACCCCCGGGACATGTCGAGCCTTGAACGCTATGTTCAATTGCAAGCATGCCAGTACGAAACAGCGCAGAAGGGACAGCACCGGCGGGGAGCGTGAGCCGAAATTGTTCACGGCTTCCACTACACCCATGTTGTCTGTCCAAAAAATTACTTGCTTATTCGCGAATAAGTGACCCCACAGGCGCACTGCGACGAGCAAGGGAAATAGTTCCAAGAACACCAAGTTCTTAATGAGCGGCATCCCCCGCCAGTGGGGAGACCACTGCTCCGCGCACCATGCCCCATCGAAGTGGGCCCCAAAACCGACTGACCCTGAGGCGTCTGTAAACAACTGCAACTCTGTGTTGTTGGATGGGGGACCTCGCCACAAGGTTCTGCCGTTATAATCCTTTAAAAAACGCAGCCACACCGTCAAGTCCTTTCGGATTTCGGCGGTGATGCGGATGAAGTGGTTGGGTCGTCTCACCCTGACCGTTGCTGCGGAGAGGCGCCTGGCGAAAACCCTCCCAGCCGGCATTACGCGCGCAGCAAATACTAAGTGGCCTAGCAGCGCCTGGAAGTGCCTCAATGATGTTTTCTTGAGAGCTATGAATTCGCGGAGAAGCCTGCTTAGGGCGACCAGCTTCTTCGGAGGGAGCCTGTACTCCATCGCCTCAGAGTCGATTTCTATGCCCAAAAAGGTAAGAGTGGTTGTTGGCCGCACCGTCTTCTCGTCGGCAAAAGGAACGCCGAACTCACGCGCCAGGGCTGAAAATTTGAACAGCCACCTAGCGCATAAGTCCGAACCCCTGGGGCCAACAAAAAGGAAGTCGTCCAAGTAGTGCATGACCCCCGCTGCCTGCACCCTCTTCCGGGCCACCCATTCTAGGAAGGTGTTAAATGTCTCGAAATAAAAACAAGAAAGCGCCCCTCCCATTGGTAAGCATAAGTCTATGTAGTACTGACCTTCGAGCATGCAGCCTAGCAAATGGAAGCACTCGGGGTGGACTGGCAAGTGTCTGAAGGCCGATTTGATGTCAGCTTTTGACAATAGAGCCCCTGTTCCCATCCTTTCCACCAGCGCTGCGGCTTGATCGAAGTTCGCGTAAGACACCGAACACAACTCCCTCTCAATGCCGTCGTTTACCGACGACCCCTCGGGGTAGGATAGGTGTTGTATCAACCTATACTCCCCAGCCTCTTTTTTTGGGGACCACTCCCAATGGGGAAATCCTGAGATTAGGCAAGGGAGGGGACTCGAAGGGGCCAGCCATCCTTCCCAATTGGACTTCCTTCCAGACCTTTTCCCTAGCTACGTCACCGTGTGTCCTGACCAATTTCAAGTTCCGACTAAACTCAGATCCCGCTTGATATTCAAATGGGATCCTAAACCCCTCCTTAAACCCAGCTAAGAGTAGCTGGGCTGCTTCCCTATTGGGATACCTTGCTAGCCACGGTGCCAAATTGGCGACGATTATTGGTGTCGCTGCCCTCGCGTCCAAATTTCCGCCCTTCGCTCCTCCCCCTGCGACCGTCCTTCTTAAAACACTTTGCCTGGGCGTGGCGGCCGCCGCAAAAGGAGCAGATGTGTTGGAAACGGCAGTTACCATATATATATATATATATATACATATACATATATATATACATATACATATATATATATATACCAGCATATTTTCCTGATCGTGCCCAGTCAGGGAGTGGGATTACCCGCACCATCCCTGGCCATGCGCTGAACAGGAAGTGGGATTACCCACGCCAAACCAGGGGCATGCGGCCCTGTGCTGAACAGGGAGTGGGGGGTTACCCGTACATAGCAGGGCCATGTGCTGAACAGGAAGTGGGGTTACCCATACAATAGCAGGGCCGTGTGTTAAACAGGAACTGGGATTACCCATACAACCGCAGGGCCGTATATTAAACAGGAAATGGAATTACCCATACAATAGCGGGAGCCAAGTGCTGAACAGGAAGAGGGATTACCCATGCCCTACCAGGGCCTGCGCTGAACAGGAAGTGAAATTAACCCCTACACGCGTTATACCTCTGCCTGCAGCATAACGCACCGTATACCCCACGTCGTCCTGAATGTAGCATGTAACGCTGGACCAATACAGCACATGACCCCCAAAGGCAGTATATACACACACCATATGCTCCACGCAATGGCCCGAAGCCAAGCATGCAGCATATACACCATATAATCCAAACCCGTCATGTAACCGCGCATGTGGTCTATAAACATTATATTCAGAACCCAGCACGTAACCATGATTGCAGTGTATACCATATAATCCAAATACAGCACGCCACCACCACTGCGGTACCGTATACACCCCTGTAACCCAAATACCGCACATTATAACACTGACTGTAGCATATATACCCGTTATAATCCAATACGGCGCGTAACCTTGAATGCAGTATATCCACTATACCCGCCATGTAACCCACTTAAAGCACATTATAACACTGAATGCAGCATATATACACCTTATACTCCACATGCCGCACGTAACCGTGAATGCAGTATATACTCTATAAACGACTTTATAACCCTGAATGCAGCATATATACACTTTATAATCCACATACAGCACTTACCCTGAATGCGGTATATACACTATGTACGCCATGTAACCCAATTACAGCACATTACAACACTGAATGCAGCATAAATACATAGGGTGACCAGATTTCGAAAATGAAAAACCGGGACACCTTAAAAAATAATTTATTAAACAAATGACATCACGTGACACCCCCCGTTGCCATGACAATGAGACACTTTGATGCCCCTGCAGTGTTAGTGTGTATAGAGGTGGGGGCTTTGCTTGGGCCCTTACAGCCAGGGCATTATTGGCCAGGAATGCCCAGTTCGGAGGGGATTACTACTTCAAAATGTATTTGATTCGTAACAACATCAAAAAACTCTAATACCAATAACTAACAACCACAGACAATGGTAATCTAAACCATCAAATAAAATGTCTACGGCCCTTGTTCAAGCATGTTTGCGGTACTTACCAGATAAATCAGTGCCTGCAATCCACGACTGTATCCGCCTCTCCGAGCGTCTGAAAGCAATCCAGCGTTCCTGGTGTGTGGCTGAAGAGGTGAGGGACTCCCTCCTCTCAAACGGAAAAGAAGAGCAAAAAATAGAGTTGGAACATACCTATCATACAGGGATGAGAGAGAGAGACAGAGAATGAGAGAGAGACAGAGAATGAGAGAGAGACAGAGAATGAGAGAGAGACAGAGAATGAGAGAGACACAGAGAATGAGAGAGACACAGAGAATGAGAGAGAGACAGACACAGAGGGCCTCATGCAGAGAGCATAGAATTTTCAAATTGGCGAATTTCATAAAAAGTAGCTTTTTTGGAGAGTTTTATTCTCCATATGCAGAAAAGTGCGAATTCTGCTATGTTTAACATGGATGCGTGTGGCGAGTTTGAATGGGAAAGATGCGCGCTTCAGAAATGTGTAAAAAAAAATCGCGGCTTTTTTCCCCCCTTTGCTATAGGCGGCGAGCGCCATTTTATTGCCAACTTTTCCTGGCGCGGCAAAAATGAGAAAATCGCGCCATTTCCCTGGCGCGAACAGCCGCTACATGCCGTTCGTACCTCTCTGCATTCGGAGAGTTTTAAAAATGGCGAGATGGAGGTTCTCGCCAGCCACGAGGCGAGTTTTAGCAATAGAAAAAACAAAATGGCGCGTTTTTCGTAACTCGCCATTTTCTGCCGGTTTCTGCGCGAAATTGTACAAAAAATGGCGAATTTTGAAATAACGATGCTCTCTGCATGAGGCCCAGAGAGAGAGAGACAAAAGTAATGTACTGTATAACCATTATACCGTACCCCCTAGTATTCGTGTAATCATTGTCCCACACCCCCTATTACTCATGCTTTGGCAATACTGAAATGTTTTTTTGACATGCCAATCAAGCTGATTTGATTTGAGAGACACAGAGACACACACAGAGACACAGAGAGAGACAGAGATACAGAGACACACAGAGAGAAACAGAGACACACAGAGACACAGAGACACAGAGAGAGACAGAGACACAGAGACACACACAGAGACACAGAGACACACAGAGAGAGACAGAGACACACAGAGAGAGACAGAGACACACAGAGAGAGACAGAGACACAGAGAGAGAGAGAGAGAGACACAGAGAGACACACAGAGAGAGACAGAGAGACAGACAGAGAGAGACAGAGACACACAGAGAGAGACAGAGACACACAGAGAGAGAGACAGAGACACAGAGAGACACAGAGAGAGAGAGAGACACGGGCCTATTTAGTAAGCGTCGATAAGGCTGCGTCTATAGTATTTCAGACGGAGGGAAGGCACACACGCTGCAATACACTTGCTGAAGTCTGAGCTTTTTTATGGCTTTGCAGGGTATGCTTCGGCGCGATTTGGGGGTGTGGCAATGAATATTTGGAGGCGTGGCAATAACGTTCCGGCGCGGACGTCACTTCCCTACCTCACATCCCGATCCACCGGCATTTTTTCAGATGCAGCATCTGAAGCACTGTGCAGGCAAGAAGAAAAATGCACACAATGCGCACCAGAGATTAAAATATAGTAAATTATTTATTAATAAAACAAGAAATAACCGTGGGGGATCCAACCCCACCTCAGTACATATGCGTCACAGATCCGGGTTCGGTTACAGAGTGACCTGACGTGTCACGACAGGTCACTCTGCGCGTATTCTGACAGGCTAAGACGGCGTTTGCAGGTAGGAATTTATATATACACTATATCTTCATCTCCTTCATAGTAATGACATTAAAAACACATTTATTCACAGAATTAAGTAGTCACTGTGTGGGATTAGTTTAAGATTTATTTATTAGATAATTTATCACTATGTAACACACTTTAAATCACAAATAAATAGGTATCACATTATTGCAATGTATTCAGTTGTAAGATATTAATGTTATTTGTAACACACAGTAGATTAGAAACATCACAATAATTAAGTATTAAATGTAATATTTATTGATCCCTGTAGCACTATTACAATTTGTTGGCATGGTAATCTATAACAGGGGAGCGCAAACTTCTGAAGCTGCGTCCCCCTGCCTGGCCTCCCCCGGTCTTGCGCCCCTCTCCTACCTGCCAGCACACTCCGGGGTCGAGTGACGTCACATGACCGCGGTGTCATTTGATGCCACGTTGCCATGGAGACGTGTCTGAATCCCGGTCAGTGTTACTGTTGCAGAGGCCTCACGTGATCCCCGGCATTTCATTTAAATGCCTTGGGGAGGAGCGCGGGACCTATGCACCCGCCCGCGCACCCCCAGACAAATCTCCCGCCCCCCAGTTCACGCACCGCTAACCTATAACATTATGTGTGTGTATATGTGTGTGTAAATATATATATACACATATACACACACATATATATATGTATATATATATATATATATATATATACATATATATATCTTCTTCTCTCCGAAGAAGACCGTTTTATATGTATGTATGTATGTGTGTGTGTGTAAATAGATGTATGTGTGTGTGTATATATATATATATATATATATATATATATTATATATATATATATATATACATACATACGTATGTGTGTATATATATATGTGTGTGTGTGTGTGTGTGTCATACAAGAATCTATTACTGTATTATCTAAAATCAGTAACACATGTGATCTATTATGCCATTACCAATTGGACTGTAGGACTATAAAACCATTACGAGTGAGTTGTAGCATTATCCCCTGATGAAATCGGCCGTGTGCTGAAGAAACGCGTAGGTACTTTCTTCTCGTTATTGCCACACTATCCGTCTTGACGCCGGGAAGGGAAGTTGGTACGCAACCAAGACGAGACACCGGAATTACAGAGTGGAATCACAACTGCATACTACAGATTGCCGGAGGACCACACTGCGAGGGGCGCAGCCTATCGAGTTTCCCGGTCATCGTCCAAAGTCTGGAGCTGCGGATTGACCACCGGATTACCACGGAGCCCGAGCCTGTCTCACACAATGCTTTTACCAAACGGGCGTTTGTGAGTTTGTTATTTTTATCTTGTCCAGGAAATGAAATTGTTAAACCAAATTTACACATGGAGCGGGCGCTTTCTCTTCTTTTTGTTTTGTTTAGATATCTATCGAGGAGGTGGTTGTTTCCCTGAAGAGAGCTGCCAGGGCTCCAGAGGACGCCCGAATTGGATCCTTTTATGATTGAGTTATAACATAGCTATTAGAGCTAGGTTTCTGGACTTTTATTGTGTTTAGGCATAGTGTTTATTATTATTTTATTACAACTACTTTTTAGTAATTGCACTGTTATTAATTCTGGCCACTATTTCTCACTGCCATTATAATCTCTCTCTAGCGACAACCAGATTGCTATATCAGCTATATTATTTATTGGTTATACCAGGGGAGCACAAACTTTTGCAGCTCGCCCCCCTGCCTTCCCTCTGTTGGTGCTCGCGCCCCCCCCCCTTACCTTGATGCGGCGTTACGTGACCTGCAGCGGCATTTGACGAGGGTGACGTCACATGACCCCGCGGCGTAATTTAACACCGCGTTGCCATGGACACGAGTGACGCCGGCAGAGTCAAGGTAAGTAATAGCATTGCAGAGGCCTCACGTGATCCCCCGGCATTTAATTTTAATGCCTCGAGGAAGTGCGCGGGGCCTCTGCAACCGCCCGCGCCACCCCCCCCCGAAAAATCTCCCCCTCCCCACTTTGCGCACCTCTGGGTTATACCATATATATTTATATATATATATATATATATACACACACACACATATACACACACACACACACACACAATTGCACTGTTATTAATTCTGGCCACTATTTCTCACTGCCATTATAATCTCTCTCTAGACTATATATATACATTTAGGGGCCTATGCAGAGAGCAGCGAATTTTAAAATTGGCGAATTTATTAAAAAGTAGCTTTTTTGGAGAGTTTTAATCTCCATATGCAGAAAAGTGCGAATTCTGCTATGTTTAACATGGATGCGTGTGGCGAGTTTAAATTGGCGAGATGCGCGCTTCAGAAATGTGTTAAAACAAATTCGCACCTTTTTTTTCCCCTTTGCAATGGCCGCGAGCGGCAGTTTTTTTTGGCGAGGCAAAACGGAGACAATCGCGCCTTTTTATTGGCGCGAACAGCCGCTAGATGCCGTTCGCGCCTCTCTGCATACGGATATTTTTTAAACTGGCGAGATTGAGGTTCTCGCCAGCCGCGAGGCGAGTTTTACAAATAGAAAAGAAAAATTGGCGCGTTTTTCGGAACTCGCCATTTTCTGCTGCTTTCTGCGCGATTTTCTCCAAAAAATGGCGAATTTCGAAATAGCGCTGCTCTCTGCATAGGCCCCATAGTATGATATATATATATACATACTATATGTGTATGTATATATATATATATAAATATATATATATATGTATATATATATATATGTATATATATATATATATATACGACTATTAAGGTTAAAGATAATGGTGAAAGACAGGGTTGCAGACCTGTCTAAGACATGCAAATGAATATACAGGAATATTTACAGTATATATATATATATATATATATATATGTTCAAATAACGGGGGAAAAAAGGGGGGGAAGGTGGGGAAAAAAACCCTGCATCTACTTTTGCAATATTAATGCCACCATAAACCAATAAATAAC
Organism: Ascaphus truei; assembly: GCF_040206685.1. Taxonomy (NCBI): domain Eukaryota; kingdom Metazoa; phylum Chordata; class Amphibia; order Anura; family Ascaphidae; genus Ascaphus; species Ascaphus truei. The sequence goes on from NW_027457062.1 coordinate 68,288, forward strand.
TTTACATCAGTAAGATGTAAGAACAGTAAGGCATTGAACTACACTGTGAGGGGAAAGTGAAGCACCCAACAGCAGCCTGCTTCTATCGGCGGTTCTCTCCACCACCCACTTCATTATGGAAAATGTGAGTTTCCTAATTACCTGTGCATAATACATTTGTATAGTTCATACTATTTGCACTATTTGTGGTTTTCTTTATTTTCATATCATCCACTTCACTGAGAGGATACAGACTCCAGTAACATAAAGGGCTCCAGTCAGAGAGAGAAGGATCTCTGACATGCAGTGATTTTATACGTTTTTTGTGAGTTCATTTCTTATGTTTTACATCTTTTAAAGCAGTGAATTACCATCTGCACTATATATATTTATATTTTTTCACATATCACGAGATCCAGCGCTCCTCCTCAACCCCAAGAAAAGAAATATATATGTTCAAATAACGGGGGGAAAAAGGGGGGGAAGGTGGGGAAAAAAACCTCGCATCTACTTTTGCAATATTAATGCCACCATAAGCCAATAAATAACTTTACATCAGTAAGAATTGGCGGTGCTCACGGGTTGTAAATAGTATGAGTGAAAAGAGAAAAAAGTAAAACGTGTGGGAGCACTCAGGTATGCAGATTAACATATAGTATTTTATTTATTTGACACAGTGCAAAAAAGGATAAGTAAACAGTACATGATTAAAAACACTTAAAAAAGGCTAGGACCCCTGTCACGGGTACTACCCATAGACACAAGTGGGCAAAACTAGGGAATGACTCAAATTGTCAACCCTTAACATGAAAATGGATAGTGACTCAAGAAACACTTGGATCGGTCAGAATAAATCACAACAGGTTAATGGGTTCACAGGCACCTATACAAAGCTAAAGATAATACGTACTACACACCAATGAAGTGACTAGTCAAAATATAAATGACAATCTTAAACCATCATGAATCTGCTTGAGCATACAATTATGTAACCAATACCAACAGCACAAATAAATCACTTGAAGGAAAAAGGTGGCATGATGGGATGAAGTCACTAGATGTGTAGAGCAATGAAGTGTGTGAATAGCATGGACGCGTTTCGTCCAGAGACTTAGACTTGGAGTGGGGGTGCGTCGGAGTGGGGGTGCTAGGCAGGACCCCTGACAGATGTTCACGTAACTATGCTACCCAGCACTGGTGCAACTAATCTTTGGACTGTGACACTCTATTTTTTCATTATGGATACTGACAACACACACAAGGTTATCTAATAGGTGTTCATCAGGTAATTTTCCATACATGCTATTCACACACTTCATTGCTCTACACATCTAGTGACTTCATCCCATCATGCCACCTTTTTCCTTCAAGTGATTTATTTGTGCTGTTGGTATTGGTTACATAATTGTATGCTCAAGCAGATTCATGATGGTTTAAGATTGTCATTTATATTTTGACTAGTCACTTCATTGGTGTGTAGTACGTATTATCTTTAGCTTTGTATAGGTGCCTGTGAACCCATTAAGCTGTTGTGATTTATTCTGACCTATCCAAGTGTTTCTTGAGTCACTATCCATTTTCATGTTAAGGGTTGACAATTTGAGTCATTCCCTAGTTTTGCCCACTTGTGTCTATGGGTAGTACCCGTGACAGGGGTCCTAGCCTTTTTTAAGTGTTTTTAATCATGTACTGTTTACTTATCCTTTTTTGCACTGTGTCAAATAAATAAAATACTATATGTTAATCTGCATACCTGAGTGCTCCCATACGGGTTACTTTTTTCTCTTTTCACTCATATATATATATATATATATATATATTGCGCGCGCACACACACATATAACGTTTTATCCAACTTTTTCATTTATCATTTGTAGAGAAAATGAACATTGTCGCCAGAAGCGCTATTTTTTCAAAATGTAACATCTCTACTAGTGTAAAATGATACTTCATATAAAGCAGGTTATGGGACCCAGTATAAAATGACTATAATGTCTCTTATCACATCCCAGTATATGGATACTTTCTATTATCACAAGCTGCTAACATGTGACAGGGCTCAGTGTCTGAGCCCAGAATGTGACATACTGAACATTCTCATTCTAAATTTCAAAAAATATTGTGTTGATTTCTGACCTGACTGCCGTGGTTACAGCTCAACCACTCTGTTCTACTGCATGTCACCACTTTCTGCCACAACCAGCTGACGGTGGATCTGCAAGGAGTTCAACGCTCATTGGCATCACATCTGTGGCTTGGTTAACGTATCATTTCTCCAGCTTTTTATTGTATTGTTTTGAAGTAGATTATATTTATTTAGTTGAATAGATATTTATTTAGTTTAATAGATATTTATTTAGTTAAATAGATTATATTTGTAAGTTTAATAAGTTATATTTCTTAGTTTAATAAGTTATATTTCTTAGTTTAATAAATTATATTTCTTAGTTTAATAAGATATATTTGTTAGTTTAATAAGTTATATTTCTTAGTTTAATAAATTATATTTCTTAGTTTAATAAGTTATATTTCTTAGTTTAATAAATTATATTTCTTAGTTTAATAAGTTATATTTGTTAGTTTAATAAGTTATATTTGTTAGTTTAATAAGTTATATTTGTTAGTTAATAGATTATATTTGTTAGCACAGTAGATTATATTTACTAGTATTTAAGTCTCCCCCTCAGTGCCCCATTAGCACCCGTGCGCATATTTCACATCTTTTCGGAGTCGCTTATTTTTTAGACCCTCGGAGCCGAAACCTAAAGGGGTCAGCTAAGAAACTCCGGATCAAGAGGAGCCGCACAGTTTAAAGACAGAACATTTCCAAGGGAGATGGAGACAATTTGGGTAAGATCTGATTAAAGGACAACCTTTGGGGAAGGAAAGGGTGACGCGGGAGTGTAAGAGGGGGGTGAGAGAGCAAGGTGGTGTGTCAGATTGGGGCAGAGCAAGAGAACGCAAAAATGATGGGGATTTGCTGCACACTAAAAAAAACAATTAGTCATACTTTTACCGGTGCCCCTTAGTCTCAGGGAAGACCGGCATTTCGTCCAATGGATACAATATGATTGATGGAAAAGGGCACACGGATTTGAATAAAAAAAGATAATTTATTGTGCCACAGACTACAATGTTTCGGCTGCTGGCCTTTCTTTACTGGCTTTAGTGGGTTTAGCCACTTTACCTGAGAAAGGCCAGCAGGCTGAAATGTTGTTGTCTATGGCAATGCAAGAGAAAACAGGTTGGGGGGGTGGGTTCTCGCAAGGTCGCCGACCCATGGGTGAGTGTCCCCGGTGGCAACTAGTCCTGGACCCCGGGAAAGCTGTCTGTGGCCCATACAAGCTGAGTAACATGTAGAAAGGACACATGTATGTTCAGAATGAGTTAGCATGGTATTTTGAGAGGCATCATAGCAGGTCAGTGCAAGTCAGTGCAGAGCACTGCAAGGTCAGTCAATATGAGGAAGGGTCCGATGGAGGAGTTGGAGGGTCCCAGAATATCTCTTAAAGCAGGGGTGCACAAATCGAGGCGTGCGACATTTTCTTGGGGAGGAGGGGCTCGGCGCTTACAGTGGCCCCTCGCTCTTCCCCACAGCATTTAAATTAAATGCCGGAAATCGCACGCAAGGCCTCTGTAAGTTCCCTTTCCTTGTCTCCGGCGGCTTCTGGAGACAGCAACGTGGCGTCACATGATGTGGCATTGCCATAGCAACGTGATATCACATGACGTCGTTATATCAGAACGTCGGAGACAAGGTGGGGAGGGTGGAGGGGGGAGCAGGGGAAAAAGGTTGCGCAACCCTGTCTTAAAGCATTGTCTTGCATACAGATCAGAGGCGAAGAATGGATATGGATATCCGATGTGAAGGAGGAAATAATACTGAGATCACTACCGCTAAGACCGATTCGATGGAAGAAGGTGAGTGATGAAATAGCCGTCACTGTGTAACTCTTCCAATTACCTGCAACTTCATGCAAAGAAATAGCAACGCTTGTTTTTAACGCATTAAGCACCTAATGGGGAATTCAACTGCTGAGAGTTTAAGGGAGTTACTCACCAAACTCAGCGACGTTTCTGTGTCTCTGTGATAACTCCCCCAGGACATGCTTGAAAACCAGAGGTAACTCAATGTATTTTTGATAAATAGAAACATGACCTTCTGGGGAGGGGTATATAATGGGTACTGGGCCTGGTGAGGTGGGTATAACGGGTTCTGGGCCTTGTGAGGTGGGTATAACGGGTACTGGGCCTGGGGAGGGGCGTATAGCAGGGTACTGGGCCTTGGGAGGGTTGTATAACTGGGTACTGGGCCTTGGGAGGGTTGTATAACTGGGTACTGAGCCTGGGGAGGTGGGTATAATGGGTATTTGCCCTGTGGAGGGCAGTATAACGTGGTATTGGGGAGGGGGTATAAGTGGCACAGGAGCTCTTGCGATACAGAGTATCACTGTCCCTGGTTACAAACACTTCATGTCTCCTGCAGATCAGGACACGCACGAAGGTGGTGCCCTTTGTGCCACCAGACGACGAGGCGGGCTACGAGGCGGACGACGAGGCATACGATAAAGCGGGCGTCAAGTGGTGCGAAGAGGTGGGCTACAAGGCGGCCGATGAGGCAGACGACGAAGCGGATGTCAAGTCTGGCGACGTGGTGGACGATGGCCTAGGAGAATACGAGAGGTGTGGACGGATCTGCTGCTTCACCTTTTTTAGGCGGAGGAGAAGACCCCGGGAGCAGGTAGCAGAATACGAGAGGTGCGGACAGATCTGCTGTTTCACCTTTTTTAGGCGGAGCAGCAGACCCCGGGAGCAGGTAGCAGAGGAGCCAGGGCGTAGATCCAGGGGTATTCTAGGGGCCATGAGAAGTTGGTTTGACCGCAGGAGAGGCAGATAAGATCAGGAAGGCTGCGGGAGGGGCAGGTACTAGAGGGAGATTGGGATATTGGGCGTGAGAGGGTGAGAGAGAACAAGGAGCAGGGCCGGAGCACGGGTTTCATGCGCCCCAGGCGAAACTTAAAATTTGTGCCCCAGTTGTATAAAAAATAATAAGATAAATAAAATAATAAAATAAACAGTGGCGTAGCTATCGGGGCTGCAGGGGGTGCGACCGCACCCCAGCGCGACGCAAAATAAAAATAAAAGGGCGCCAAAATACTGGATAAAAAAAAGAATAATAATTTTAAAAAAAAGATAAATAAATTAGAAATAATAAGAGGAAAAAATAATAATGATTATTAATGCGCCCCTAGGACCTTTGCGCGCTAGGCGACCGCCTAATGGCCGGCCGGCCCTGCGAGGTATGCGGGAGGAAAAGGGGTGAATGGGATAGATATGCAGGGGAATGGGGGAGCAGGTGAGTTATACACAGGGGCACAAGGGCCCCATCACCCGCATCTCTATATACTGAGTGTGCCCCTGTGTATAACAACGCTGATCTGTGCTGTTCCATCTGATCTCACTGCGCAGTGATCCAGGGACCATCCGATCGCCATTTAATGGGGTCAGGAAGGAATTTTTTCCCCCCATTGCACAGCAGGGGTTATGTTTCGCCTTCCTCTGGATCACAGCAACAAACTGCCCTTTGTGCATGAATTATCAGTGAGATCTTTATACACCCTGCATTGGTCTTCACTCCTTTGCTGCCGGAGGGGCCTGCAGTGCATTGCTCTGCGTGTTACTATATCGCTCTGCAATGTGCTGCAGGCCCCTACCAGCAAAGAGATTAATTATTTCAATAAAATACTCTCTTTAATCCAACCTATGTGTAGTGTCTTTTCTATCCGTTGTATCTATTGCTAACAGCTCAGTGATTCTTCCCCAGGTCGCTGCACTAGTGTCACACTGCCAAGCCAGGTGTGAGGGAGATTTATAGGGTCACATATACACTTCTGCCAAAACACGAGTGCAAACAGGAAGCCCCTCTGATCTGTCATATCTTTTATAACACAAAACAGTATCTAAAAAGGTAAAAAGAACATACATGGGATTCTGCTACAAATATCTCTCTAATTACAAACCAATTAGCAAATCATTCAGATTAGAGTCGAGCGAAAAGAAAGGGTTAAGTATCTCATGTACAGTATATGCAGTGTAGGCTGTTCTGCGCATTACATGCAGGGGACAACGTTTAGGGGATATAAGTAATGCTGATCTCAGAGCTGACCGGCTGACCTGCTCTACCGGCTGATCTGCTCTACTGGCTGACCGGCTGACCTGCTCTTCTGGCTGACCGGCTGACCTGCTCTACTGGCTGACAGGCTCTACCGGCTGACCGGCTTCCCTTCTTCCAGCTAACTGACCTGAATTGTGGCCCCTGTATCTCCCAATTAAACGTTTTATTGGCATATTCTTGTTTGACTCGTTCTATACAAACATTTTCTATACATTCATTGTGGGATTTGATAACATCTGTAAGATCTCTCAGAACATCACATTCTGTACGTTTGTGCTGAATATTTTTCCATTCTCAATTTACTTAGGGGCCTATGCAGAGAGTAGCGCTGGAAATAATTGGAATTGGTAATAAATTGTACCTGTAATGGCGTGATTTTATCTCCATATGCAGAAAGGTCAGAAAACTGCATTTAAAATCATGCTTGATTATGGAGAGTTTCAACCGGCGAGATGCGCGCTGGTGAAACATGTTTGAAAAAAAGCGCGTTTTTTTTTTTTCTTTTCGCTCTCGCCGGTGAGCTCCAGTTTCCTGCCAACTTTTGCTGGCGGAGCTAATTGTAGAATTTCTCTCCATTTTAATGGCGCGAACAGCCCCTAGATGGCGATCGTACCTTTCTGCATACGGCCCTTTTCAAAACTGGCGAGATTTTGGTTCTCGCCAGCCGTGCGGCGAGTTCTACTAAAAAAAAATAAAAAAATGGCGCTTTTTACTCAACTCGCCATTTCCAACCTTATTATAGCCATATAGCGCTAAAAAACGCCGAAATTTCCGTTCGCGCTGCTCTCTGCATAGGCCCCTTAATATTAGTTTTTGGCTTCAATTATTTATATCGAGCCCAAAATACCTTTATACAGAATGCTGTTCCCCTTATCCCACAAATGCGGCTTCATTAAAGCCCAGGGGTGGCACTTTATGCATTCTCAAACTTTTAGGCAACATCCCTAATTTCCAAAAGTGGGATAAAATCTGTGCATATTTAAATGGTTAATTTTTCCATTTTTCCATTGTGACAAAATATCAATTTTCTCACTCAGACTCCTAAATCCCTCCCCAAATATATCCGTTTCACATAAAAGTGTGTGCGCTTCTCCTTCCGCCTAACTGGCATGTCGTCCTTACGGGCGCCACTCCGTGTAACTCCACGCTGCCCTCCAGTGGCTAAAGAAATAAGATACATTTACTATACTCGTCTGGCAGCTGCTCCCGTATAAGGTGGGTAACTCTGTATTAGGGGTCTAGGTAGAGTATATTTTATACTTATGTCGGATAGATGAGGAATTTATATTGTGAGAGGCCTTAGATCTTATCCTATATGCACGCAGCCCTCGCCTCTCTGACCTTGAACACATACTTCAATCTGATTTTTTGAGACTTGAAACTGGATTTCCCAAAACAAACTGATTTTAAACACTGACAAGACTGTAACAATGGTATTTGGGACCAGAGCTAAATTGCTAAAGCTGCCAATGACAGAGCTTCAGATAAAAACCAGCTCTAATACCATCCTAGCCCCTGTTACTGGTTTGAAATATCTGGGCATATAGTTCAACTCCCATTTAACATTTGGGTTGCACATTGATACCCTGACATCCAAATCCTATGCCAAACTAGGTGTACTTTACAGGAACAAATCCTCCCTAAGGCCCTCATGCAGTAATCGCCTACAGCGATTCAGTAAGCCCAGAGAAGCTGGCGATTAGAGCAAAAATAACCGGTTTTTTTTTTGCCGGAAAATAAATAAATAAATAAAATCGGCAGACGCGCGGTGATAAGCCACTTTTCGGCACTGATCGCCAGTTTTTCAAACACGCTCAATTCTATAAGCCCTGATCAGCTTATTGCGGCTGATCGCCACTTTAAAATTGCTGTTTCTTCTCCAAATTGTCCCGCCACAAAAGTTGGCAAGAAGGTGGGGTGAAGCTGCGATGAAAATAACATGCATGTGTCCCAGAGCTGATATCCATTAATATCAGCACCAGAGACCCCCGGCATGAATCCCATGCATAAAAAATGCATTTACAGGCAACTTCATTACCGCCAAGGCAATGAAGGGGTTATATACCCGTGCCAGGCTTATTGTGGGTAGCGGGGGTGGGAGAAGGTGGTATTTGGCCCTGGGTGGGTGTTTAGGCCTTGCCAGGGGGTTGGGGGATGACTTAACCTCTTCTTTAACTTAGTGGTTAATACCGCTAAGGTAATGAAGGGGTTAACCCCTCCCACTACCCCCCCACCCGGTAGGCCTAAACACCCATCCTTGGGGCCAATACCCCGTTCACCCACCCCCGCTACCCACAATAAACACAAATACACATAACAGCCCCACTGGCCACCTCCTAGGTCCCTAATAAACCATTACAATATTCATAAAACCATTATTTTGTTTACCCCCAGGATTATTACATGGGGTTAGGGCTATGTTATTTAGTGAGGGGTTGTATGTTTGTATTTGTAAGGACAGGCAAGGCCGGAGCCAGATGGGGTTCTCCTGCCTCTGTCCTCCCTGTCTCCTGACCCTTCCTGTAGCAGGACAAAGAAGAAGAAGCAGGCACACGGTCTTACTCAAAGGAGGTTTAATATGCCATAAAGTCCAACGTTTCGGCAGTCAAATACTGCCTTTCTCAAGGTGAAGGCTACCAAACACAAGAAACAGTCACAATATATACCACCCCCCCTGATACTCACCCCTCCCGGCTCTGCCACATAACCAGGATGCTGACGCCCACCTGATGACGTCAGAGCTACCATATGGCGCCCCCTAGTGACGTCAGACGTCTAGGTCTAAATCCCTGGCAATACAGCATAGAGCTGTCTTGGAGGACTGCAGCCACAGCCACACATGGGGGAGTGTTCAGTCTGGGGAGAGGTGTGGCTGTGGCTGCAGTCCTCCAAGACAGCTCTATGCTGTATTGCCAGGGATTTAGACCTAGACGTCTGACGTCACTAGGGGGCGCCATATGGTAGCTCTGATGTCATCAGGTGGGCGTCAACATCCTGGTTATGTGGCAGAGTGGGGTGGTATAGGACCGGTATCTGTTAGACTTCCATCGCCCTATCTTTTGTATCGCAGCTACTGACAGCCCCGCGCGTGATGCTTCCGTTGCCGCCCCAATCCGGAACGAATGTGTCCCGTATTGTGCCTCGTCGAGGCCCTGGTGTCTTAGACACATGCGGAAAACCCACAGGTACTGGAATCTAGATAACGGTACCCCGTCCGCGTGAAGGAGCAGGGGGCCCTGACCGTCTGGCCTGCATGCCAAGTATTCCCTGAGCGTGCTCACTGGGCAAAATTTGGTCCCTGGTAGCCCTAGCAAAGATATCCACGCTCCCCTTCCCCGCTGGTCTGTTTTTGACCTTTTCACGTGTAGTTTGACCCACCCTTCCCCTAAGACTATGTCCTCAAACTGCATCCCTCCCTCGCCCTTGCGCGACGCGCACACCAACTCCCCAGCTCGCAGTGCTGCGAAGAAAGCCAATGCAAACGTCAGCCGGAAAAGTTTCGCCTGCAACCCCGATAGGCACACTCTGTCTGTGGCCTGCATTAAACCTTCTAATATCGCTGGTGTCACTGGCCGTCTGCTGTCATTTGTCGCCGTCCCCTTTGTTAACCCCGCTAGGACCCTTTTGATGATAAACGCCTTCGTTGGGTCCCCCTTGCCCTCTAGCTGCAAAAAGAAGGAGACCCCTGTCACTTTTTTCCCTATGGATCCTCCCGATAAACCCCCTGCCCTTAAGTTTAGGACAAATGATAGCAAGGTCCCGACTCCCAATACATCGAGACCCAATTCCCCTGCCAGACTTTGATAATCGCGCCACGCTGCCGAATAGGCCCGCCACGTACCCGGAGCCAGCGATGATCGTACCAACGAGGTCACTTGGTCGTCACCAGCACCCAAAGGTCTGCAGGGCATGGACTGCCGATTAGGTCCGCCCCGGGGGCCAGTCTCCGAAACAGCGCCATCTGTAACCGGGATAAGGCATCAGCAATGTTATTCACCACCCCCGGGACATGTCGAGCCTTGAACGCTATGTTCAATTGCAAGCATGCCAGTACGAAACAGCGCAGAAGGGACAGCACCGGCGGGGAGCGTGAGCCGAAATTGTTCACGGCTTCCACTACACCCATGTTGTCTGTCCAAAAAATTACTTGCTTATTCGCGAATAAGTGACCCCACAGGCGCACTGCGACGAGCAAGGGAAATAGTTCCAAGAACGCCAAGTTCTTAATGAGCGGCGTCCCCCGCCAGTGGGGAGGCCACCGCTCCGCGCACCATGCCCCACCGAAGTAGGCCCCAAAACCGACTGACCCTGAGGCGTCTGTAAACAACTGCAACTCTGTGTTGTTGGATGGGGGACCTCGCCACAAGGTTCTGCCGTTATAATCCTTTAAAAAACGCAGCCACACCGTCGAGTCCTTTCGGATTTCGGCGGTGATGCGGATGAAGTGGTTGGGTCGTCTCACCCCGACCGTTGCTGCGGAGAGGCGCCTGGCGAAAACCCTCCCAGCCGGCATTACGCGCGCAGCAAATACTAAGTGGCCTAGCAGCGCCTGGAAGTGCCTCAATGATGTTTTCTTGAGAGCTATGAATTCGCGGAGAAGCCTGCTTAGGGCGACCAGCTTCTCCGGAGGGAGCCTGTACTCCATCGCCTCAGAGTCGATTTCTATGCCCAAAAAGGTAAGAGTGGTTGTTGGCCGCACCGTCTTCTCGTCGGTCAAAGGAACGCCGAACTCACGCGCCAGGGCTGAAAATTCGAACAGCCACCTAGCGCATAAGTCCGAACCCCTGGGGCCAACAAAAAGGAAGTCGTCCAAGTAGTGCATGACCCCCGCTGCCTGCACCCTCTTCCGGGCCACCCATTCTAGGAAGGTGCTAAATGTCTCGAAATAAAAACAAGAAAGCGCACATCCCATTGGTAAGCATAAGTCTATGTAGTACTGACCTTCGAGCATGCAGCCTAGCAAATGAAAGCACTCGGGGTGGACTGGCAAGTGTCTGAAGGCCGATTTGATGTCAGCTTTTGACATTAGAGCCCCTTCTCCCATCCTTTCCACCAGCGCTGCGGCTTGATCGAAGTTCGCGTAAGACACCGAACACAACTCCCTGTCAATGCCGTCGTTTACCGACGACCCCTCGGGGTAGGATAGGTGTTGTATCAACCTATACTCCCCAGCCTCTTTTTTTGGGGACCACTCCCAATGGGGAAATCCTGAGATTAGGCAAGGGAGGGGACTCGAAGGGGCCAGCCATCCTTCCCAATTGGACTTCCTTCCAGACCTTTTCCCTAGCTACGTCACCGTGTGTCCTGACCGATTTCAAGTTTCGACTAAACTCAGATCCCGCTTGATATTCAAACGGGATCCTAAACCCCTCCTTAAACCCAGCTAGGAGTAGCTGGGCCGCTTCCCTATTGGGATACCTTGCTAGCCACGGTGCCAAATTGGCGACGATTATTGGTGTCGCTACCCTCGCGTCCAAACGTCCGCCCTGCGCCCCTCCCCCTGCGACCGCCCTTCTTAAAACACTTTGCCTGGGCGTGGCAGCCGCCGCAAAAGGAGCAGATGTGTTGGAAACGGCAGTTGTCGTACGTGCAGTTGGACTGGTTAAACGGCCAACAGACGCCCGAGTTGGTGTGCAGCGACTGGCTAGTCCCTGGTACGTTATTCCGCCATGCCCCCCTACCTCCGGTGCCGCACCCTCGAAAGGAATCTGCCCCGCCCCCAGACACAAACTGCAGATACAGGTTGACATCCTTGACGTTCCATGGTATCACCACCTCTTGGGCCTTCATTGATTGCCTAAAGCACCGGTCATATGTCCACCAACCCGTTCCCCCGTAAGTGTGGTGTGCTTCCTCGATCATGTCGTGATACGTAAAGAGCGATGCGCACGCCTGGGGATCCTTCTCCCCAATTACTCCAGCCAGGATAACAAATGCCTTCGACCAATTGCGAAAGGTGTGTGGGAAAAGCCTCTTTTCCACATCCACCTTCTTCGCTTCCCCCGTCTTTGAGGACGCGGCCAACGCCTCCCTGTAGCCTGGTAGCAGAGATAATATATCTACGTACTCCCCGGCCTATATCTTGTCCTTCACCTCTTTCAGCAAGTGCAAGCCCACTGAGCTAGGTCTGGATGTATAAGAGACCTTATATGCCGCATCGGGCATCCTCTTATCCTTGGCTAGCTCCTCTGAGGCGGGTGCCGCCTGAGGGAGGGGGAGCGTGGAGGATGGTGATTCCACTTGCCCGGCCTGCCCACCAGCCCCTAGAGGTGTGTTGTTAACCGCCTGCGGGCGGGAACAGCGGCCACTGCCGCTGCTGGAACTACAGGTGTCGCTACCGCTGGCGCCGCCCCCAATGCTGGCGCTACGACTGTCGCTATAGCTGGAGCTATCGCCGCTGCTGATGCGATTAGCGTTGCTAGAACTGGCGCTGCGCTTATCGCTGGTGTCACTACTGCTGGTGACTCTGCCGGTGCATGAGCATCAACAGCTGCCTCTGGAACCAGCCTTCTTCCTTGCTTCGCGCGTCAGCCTGCAGTTGTATGATTTTGTCTACGAAGTACATTCTGATTGATGCGCTAAGTGTCGCGGGAGTGTGATTTCAATTTGCGTGATTTAACTATGTGTTCCGTCTACTGGGTTTTTCTGTGAGTATGGGAAGTATCGAGGGTCGACGGAGGCGGATCCGATCCGGATGAAAACTGAATTGCTACTCGCACGAGGTACCGAAACTGACTGAAAGAAACATGAATTGATATGTTATCATCGATACATGGGACCTTCTGCTAACCGAAGAAGGGGCGTTAGGCCTGCTATTTGCAACCGCCCCTTTACCCCCTTCCCGCATGCATATTTGCTATACCAGCATATTTTCCTGATCGTGCCCAGTCAGGGAGTGGGATTACCCGCACCATCCCTGGCCATGCGCTGAACAGGAAGTGGGATTACCCACACCAAACCAGAGGCATGCGGCCCTGTGCTGAACAGGGAGTGGGGGGTTACCCGTCCATAGCAGGGCCATGTGCTGAACAGGAAGTGGGGTTACCCATACAATAGCAGGGCCGTGTGTTAAACAGGAACTGGGATTACCCATACAACCGCAGGGCCGTATATTAAACAGGAACTGGGATTACCCATACAATAGCGGGAGCCAAGTGCTGAACAGGAAGAGGGATTACCCATATGATAGAGGGAGCCAAGTGCTGAACAGGAAGAGGGATTACCCATACGATAGAGGGAGCCAAGTGCTGAACAGGAAGAGGGATTACCCATGCCCTACCATGGCCTGCGCTGAACAGGAAGTGAGATTAACCCCTACACGCGTTATACCTCTGCCTGCAGCATAACGCACCGTATACCCCACGTCGTCCTGAATGTAGCATGTAACGCTGGACCAATACAGCACATGACCCCCAAAGGCAGTATATACACACACCATATGCTCCACGCAATGGCCCGAAGCCAAGCATGCAGCATATACACCATATAATCCAAACCCGTCATGTAACCGCGCATGTGGTCTATAAACATTATATTCAGAACCCAGCACGTAACCATGATTGCAGTGTATACCATATAATCCAAATACAGCACGCCACCACCACTGCGGTACCGTATACACCCCTGTAACCCAAATACCGCACATTATAACACTGACTGTAGCATATATACCCGTTATAATCCAATACGGCGCGTAACCTTGAATGCAGTATATCCACTATACCCGCCATGTAACCCACTTAAAGCACATTATAACACTGAATGCAGCATATATACACCTTATACTCCACATGCCGCACGTAACCGTGAATGCAGTATATACTCTATAAACGACTTTATAACCCTGAATGCAGCATATATACACTTTATAATCCACATACAGCACTTACCCTGAATGCGGTATATACACTATGTACGCCATGTAACCCAATTACAGCACATTACAACACTGAATGCAGCATAAATACATAGGGTGACCAGATTTCGAAAATGAAAAACCAGGACACCTTAAAAAATAATTTATTAAACAAATGACATCACGTGACACCCCCCGTTGCCA
>NW_027457062.1:85000-167500 GCF_040206685.1 Ascaphus truei
TAGGACTATAAAACCATTACGAGTGAGTTGTAGCATAATCCCCTGATGAAATCGGCCGTGTGCTGAAGAAACGCGTAGGTACTTTCTTCTCGTTATTGCCACACTATCCGTCTTGACGCCGGAAGGGAAGTTGGTACGCAACCAAGACGAGACACCGGAATTACAGAGTGGAATCACAACTGCATACTACAGATTGCCGGAGGACCACACTGCGAGGGGCGCAGCCTATCGAGTTTCCCGGTCATCGTCCAAAGTCTGGAGCTGCGGATTGACCACCGGATTACCACGGAGCACGAGCCTGTCTCATACAACGCTTTTACCAAACGGGCGTTTGTGAGTTTGTTATTTTTATCTTGTCCAGGAAATGAAATTGTTAAACCAAATTTACACATGGAGCGGGCGCTTTCTCTTCTTTTTTTTGTTTAGATATCTATCGAGGAGGTGGTTGTTTCTCTGAAGAGAGCTACAGTACCAGGGCTCCAGAGGACGCCCGAATTGGATCCTTTTATGATTGAGTTATAACATAGCTATTAGAGCTAGGTTTCTGGACTTTTATTGTGTTTAGGCAGAGTGTTTATTATTATTTTATTACAGCTACTTTTTAGTAATTGCACTGTTATTAATTCTGGCCACTAATTCTCACTGCCATTATAATCTCTCTCTAGCGACAACCAGATTGCTATATCAGCTATATTATTTATTGGTTATACCAGGGGAGCACAAACTTTTGCAGCTCGCCTCCCTGCCTTCCCTCTGCTGGTGCTCGCGCCCCCCCCTTACCTTGATGCGGCGTTACGTGACCTGCAGCGGCATTTGACGAGGGTGACGTCACATAACCCCGCGGCGTAATTTAACACCGCGTTGCCATAGACATGAGTGACGCCGGCAGAGTCAAGGTAAGTAATAGCATTGCAGAGGCCTCACGTGATCCCCGGCATTTAATTTTAATGCCTCGAGGAAGTGTGCGGGGCCTCTGCAACCGCCTGCGCCACCCCCCCCCCCCGAAAAATCTCCCCCTCCCCACTTTGCGCACCTCTGGGTTATACCATATATATATATACACACACACACATATACACACACACACACACACACGTGTATGTGTGTATAAAACAGACTATATATATACATATAGTATGATATATATATATACATACTATATGTGTATGTATATATATATATAAATATATATATATATATGTATATATATATATATATGTATATATATATATATATACGACTATTAAGGTTAAAGATAATGGTGAAAGACAGGGTTGCAGACCTGTCTAAGACATGCAAATGAATATACAGGAATATTTACAGTATATATATATATATATATATATATATATATATATTGCGCGCGCACACACACATATAACGTTTTATCCAACTTTTTCATTTATCATTTGTAGAGAAAATGAACATTGTCGCCAGAAGCGCTATTTTTTCAAAATGTAACATCTCTACTAGTGTAAAATGATACTTCATATAAAGCAGGTTATGGGACCCAGTATAAAATGACCTTCATGTTTCTTATCACATCCCAGTATATGGATACCTTCTATTATCACAAGCTGCTAACATGTGACAGGGCTCAGAGTCTGAGCCCAGAATGTGACATACTGAACATTCTCATTCTAAATTTCAAAAAATATTGTGTTGATTTCTGACCTGACTGCCGTGGTTACAGCTCAACCACTCTGTTCTACTGTATGTCACCACTTTCTGCCACAACCAGCTGACGGTGGATCTGCAAGGAGTTCAACGCTCATTGGCATCAAATCTGTGGCTTGGTTAACGTATCATTTCTCCAGCTTTTTATTGTATTGTTTTGAAGTAGATTATATTTATTTAGTTGAATAGATATTTATTTAGTTTAATAGATATTTATTTAGTTAAATAGATTATATTTGTAAGTTTAATAAGTTATATTTCTTAGTTTAATAAGTTATATTTCTTAGTTTAATAAATTATATTTCTTCGTTTAATAAGTTATATTTCTTTCAGTAGTTTAATAAATTATATTTCTTAGTTTAATATGTTATATTTCTTAGTTTAATAAATTATATTTCTTAGTTTAATAAGATATATTTGTTAGTTTAATAAGTTATATTTCTTAGTTTAATAAATTATATTTCTTAGTTTAATAAGTTATATTTCTTAGTTTAATAAATAATATTTCTTAGTTTAATAAGTTATATTTCTTAGTTTAATAAGTTATATTTGTTAGTTAATAGATTATATTTGTTAGCACAGTAGATTATATTTACTAGTATTTAAGTCTCCCCCTCAGTGCCCCATTAGGACCCGTGCGCATATTTCACATCTTTTCGGAGTCGCTTATTTTTTAGACCCTCGGAGCCGAAACCTAAAGGGGTCAGCTAAGAAAGTTCGGATCAAGAGGAACCGCACAGTTTAAAGACAGAACATTTCCAAGGGAGATGGAGACAATTTGGGTAAGATCTGATTAAAGGACAACCTTTGGGGAAGGAAAGGGTGACGCGGGAGTGTAAGAGGGGGGTGAGAGAGCAAGGTGGTGTGTCAGATTGGGGCAGAGCAAGAGAACGCAAAAATGATGGGGATTTGCTGCACACCAAAAAAAACAATTAGTGATACTTTTACCGGTGCCCCTTAGTCTCAGGGAAGACCGGCATTTCGTCCAATGTATACAATATGATTGATGGAAAAGGGCACACGGATTTGAATAAAAAAAGATAATTTATTGTGCCACAGACTACAATGTTTCGGCTGCTGGCCTTTCTTTACTGGCTTTAGTGGGTTTAGCCACTTTACCAGAGAAAGGCCAGCAGGCTGAAATGTTGTTGTCTATGGCAATGCAAGAGAAAACAGGTTGGGGGGGTGGGTTCTCGCAAGGTCGCCGACCCATGGGTGAGTGTCCCCGGTGGCAACTAGTCCTGGACCCCGGGAAAGCTGTCTGTGGCCCATACAAGCTGAGTAACATGTAGAAAGGACACATGTATGTTCAGAATGAGTTAGCATGGTATTTTGAGAGGCATCATAGCAGGTCAGTGCAAGTCAGTGCAGAGCACTGCAAGGTCAGTCAATATGAGGAAGGGTCCGATGGAGGAGTTGGAGGGTCCCAGAATATCTCTTAAAGCAGGGGTGCGCAAATCGAGGGGTGCGACATTTTCTTGGGGAGGAGGGGCTCGGCGCTTACAGTGGCCCCTCGCTCTTCCCCACAGCATTTAAATTAAATGCCGGAAATCGCGCGCAAGGCCTCTGTAAGTTCCCTTTCCTTGTCTCCGGCGGCTTCTGGAGACAGCAACGTGGCGTCACATGATGTGGCATTGCCATAGCAACGTGATATCACATGACGTCGTTACATCAGAACGTCGGAGACAAGGTGGGGAGGGTGGAGGGGGGGAGCAGGGGAAAAAGGTTGCGCAACCCTGTCTTAAAGCATTGTCTTGCATACAGATCAGAGGCGAAGAATGGATATGGATATCCGATGTTAAGGAGGAAATAATACTGAGATCACTACCGCTAAGACCGATTCGATGGAAGAAGGTGAGTGATGAAATAGCCGTCACTGTGTAACTCTTCCAATTACCTGCAACTTCATGCAAAGAAATAGCAACGCTTGTTTTTAACGCATTAAGCGCCTAATGGGGAATTCAACTGCTGAGAGTTTAAGGGAGTTACTCACCAAACTCAGCGACGTTTCTGTGTCTCTGTGATAACTCCCCCAGGACATGCTTGAAAACCATAGGTAACTCAATGTATTTTTGATAAATAGAAACATGACCTTCTGGGGAGGGGTATATAATGGGTACTGGGCCTGGTGAGGTGGGTATAACGGGTTCTGGGCCTGGTGAGGTGGGTATAACAGGTACTGGGCCTGGGGAGGGGCGTATAGCAGGGTACTGGGCCTTGGGAGGGTTGTATAACTGGGTACTGAGCCTGGGGAGGTGGGTACAAATGTATTTGCCCTGTGGAGGGCGGTATAACGTGGTATTGGGGAGGGGGTATAAGTGGCACAGGAGCTCTTGCGATACAGAGTATCACTGTCCCTGGTTACAAACACTTCATGTCTCCTGCAGATCAGGACACGCACGAAGGTGGTGCCCTTTGTGCCACCAGACGACGAGGCGGGCTACGAGGCGGACGACGAGGCATACGATAAAGCGGGCGTCAAGTGGTGCGAAGAGGTGGGCTACAAGGCGGCCGATGAGGCAGACGACGAAGCGGATGTCAAGTCTGGCGACGTGGTGGACGATGGCCTAGGAGAATACGAGAGGTGTGGACGGATCTGCTGCTTCACCTTTTTTAGGCGGAGGAGAAGACCCCGGGAGCAGGTAGCAGAATACGAGAGGTGCGGACAGATCTGCTGCTTCACCTTTTTTAGGCGGAGCAGCAGACCCCGGGAGCAGGTAGCAGAGGAGCCAGGGCGTAGATCCAGGGGTATTCTAGGGGCCCTGAGAAGTTGGTTTGACCGCAGGAGAGGCAGATAAGATCAGGAAGGCTGCGGGAGGGGCAGGTACTAGAGGGAGATTGGGATATTGGGCGTGAGAGGGTGAGAGAGAACAAGGAGCAGGGCCGGAGCACGGGTTTCATGCGCCCCAGGCGAAACTTAAAATTTGTGCCCCAGTTGTATAAAAAATAATAAGATAAATAAAATAATAAAATAAACAGTGGCGTAGCTATCGGGGCTGCAGGGGGTGCGACCGCACCCCAGCGCGACGCAAAATAAAAATAAAAGGGCGCCAAAATACTGGATAAAAAAAAGAATAATAATTTTTAAAAAAAGATAAATAAATTAGAAATAATAAGAGGAAAAAATAATAATGATTATTAATGCGCCCCTAGGACCTTTGCGCGCTAGGCGACCGCCTAATGGCCGGCCGGCCCTGCGAGGTATGCGGGAGGAAAAGGGGTGAATGGGATAGATATGCAGGGGGATGGGGGAGCAGGTGAGTTATACACAGGGGCACAAGGGCCCCATCACCCGCATCTCTATATACTGAGTGTGCCCCTGTGTATAACAACGCTGATCTGTGCTGCTCCATCTGATCTCACTGCGCAGTGATCCAGGGACCATCCGATCGCCATTTAATGGGGTCAGGAAGGAATTTTTTTCCCCCATTGCACAGCAGGGGTTATGTTTCGCCTTCCTCTGGATCACAGCAACAAACTGCCCTTTGTGCATGAATTATCAGTGAGATCTTTATACACCCTGCATTGGTCTTCACCCCTTTGCTGCCGGAGGGGCCTGCAGTGCATTGCTCTGCGTGTTACTATATCGCTCTGCAATGTGCTGCAGGCCCCTCCCAGCAAAGAGATTCATTATTTCAATAAAATACTCTCTTTAATCCAACCTATGTGTAGTGTCTTTTCTATCCGTTGTATCTATTGCTAACAGCTCAGTGATTCTACCCCAGGTCGCTGCACTAGTGTCACACTGCCAAGCCGGGTGTGAGGGAGATTTATAGGGTCACATATACACTTCTGCCAAAACACGAGTGCAAACAGGAAGCCCCTCTGATCTGTCATATCTTTTATAACACAAAATGGTATCTAAAAAGGTAAAAAGAACATACATGGGATTCTGCTACAAATATCTCTCTAATTACAAACCAATTAGCAAATCATTCAGATTAGAGTCGAGCGAAAAGAAAGGGTTAAGTATCTCATGTACAGTATATGCAGTGTAGGCTGTTCTGCACATTACATGCAGGGGACAACGTTTAGGGGATATAAGTAATGCTGATCTCAGAGCTGACCGGCTGACCTGCTCTACCGGCTGACCGGCTGATCTGCTCTACTGGCTGACCGGCTGACCTGCTCTTCTGGCTGACCGGCTGACCTGCTCTACTGGCTGACCGGCTCTACCGGCTGACCGGCTTCCCTTCTTCCAGCTAACTGACCTGAATTGTGGCCCCTGTATCTCCCAATTAAACGTTTTATTGGCATATTCTTGTTTGACTCGTTCTATACAGACATTTTCTATACATTCATTGTGGGATTTGATAACATCTGTAAGATCTCTCAGAACATCACATTCTGTACGTTTGTGCTGAATATTTTTCCATTCTCAATTTACTTAGGGGCCTATGCAGAGAGCAGCGCTGGAAATAATTGGAATTGGTAATAAATTGTACCTGTAATGGCGTGATTTTATCTCCATATGCAGAAAGGTCAGAAAACTGCATTTAAAATCATGCTTGATTATGGAGAGTTTCAACCGGCGAGATGCGCGCTGGTGAAACATGTTTGAAAAAAAGCGCGTTTTTTTTTTTCTTTTCACTCTCGCCGGTGAGCTCCAGTTTCCTGCCAACTTTTGTTGGCGGAGCTACTGCACCGACACACTTTATTCGAGCAAATACCCGGTATGTACCTGGCAGATACCTGGAATGCGCCGCTCCTCACCTCTGACAAGCCCCGTTGCATTTGCCTTCCCAGCCTGGGTTCATGCCTGGCTGATGGGCGGCTGATCTGTTAAATGATAATGATTAGGATTTAATAGGCTGCAATGCATCGCGTGTCTACCAGATGGCATAAATTCATGAATTGTAATGCAGTATATATATATGTACTGTGCAGTATTGCAGCCAACGGGAATAAAATGCTTCAATCCCTGCCGGAAAATAACTCAATGCACTCGGGCAGAAAACAGTCACAAACCTCAATACACCCGGGTATACCCGAATTCGTGGGACTAGCCGAGCTCGAATAAAGTGTGTCGCCAGTGTAATTGTAGAATTTCTCTCCATTTTAATGGCGCGAACAGCCGCTAGATGGCGATCGTGCCTTTCTGCATACGGCCCTTTTCAAAACTGGCGAGATTTTGGTTCTCGCCAGCCGTGCGGCGAGTTCTACTAAAAAAAAAAAAAAATGGCGCTTTTTACTCAACTCGCCATTTCCAACCTTATTATAGCCATATAGCGCTAAAAAACGCCGAAATTTCCGTTCGCGCTGCTCTCTGCATAGGCCCCTTAATATTAGTTTTTGGCTTCAATTATTTATATCGAGCCCAAAATACCTTTATACAGAATGCTGTTCCCTTTATCCCACAAATGCTGCTTCATTAAAGCCCAGGGGTGGCACTTTGTGCATTCTCAAACTTTTAGGCAACATCCCTAATTTCCAAAAGTGGGATAAAATCTGTGCATATTTAAATGGTTAATTTTTCCATTTTTCCATTGTGACAAAATATCAATTTTCTCAGTCAGACTCCTAAATCCCTCCCCAAATATATCCGTTTCACATAAAAGTGTGTGCGCGTCTCCTTCCGCCTAACTGGCACGTCGTCCTTACGGGCGCCACTCCGTGTAACTCCACGCTGCCCTCCAGTGGCAAAAGAAATAAGATACATTTACTATACTCGTTTGGCATCTGCTCCCGTATAAGGTGGGTAACTCTGTATTAGGGGTCTAGGTAGAGTATATTTTATACTTATGTCGGATAGATGAGGAATTTATATTGTGAGAGGCCTTAGATCTTATCCTATATGCACGCAGCCCTCGCCTCTCTGACCTTGAACACATACTTCAATCTGATTTTTTGAGACTTGAAACTGGATTTCCCAAAACAAACTGATTTTAAACACTGACAAGACTGTAACAATGGTATTTGGGACCAGAGCTAAATTGCTAAAGCTGCCAATGACAGAGCTTCAGATAAAAACCAGCTCTAATACCATCCTAGCCCCTGTTACTTGTTTGAAATATCTGGGCATATAGTTCAACTCCCATTTAACATTTGGGTTGCACATTGATACCCTGACATCCAAATCCTATGCCAAACTAGGTGTACTTTACAGGAACAAATCCTCCCTAAGGCCCTCATGCAGTAATCGCCTACAGCGATTCAGTAAGCCCAGAGAAGATGGCGATTAGAGCAAAAATAACCGTTTTTTGTTTTGCCGGAAAATAAATAAAATCTGCAGATGCGCGGTGATAAGCCACTTTTCGGCACTGATCGCCAGTTTTTCAAACACGCTCAATTCTATAAGCCCTGATCAGCTTATTGCGGCTGATCGCCACTTTAAAATTGCTGTTTCTTCTCCAAATTGTCCCGCCACAAAAGTTGGCAAGAAGGTGGGGTGAAGCTGCGATGAAAATAACATGCATGTGTCCCAGAGCTGATATCCATTAATATCAGCACCAGAGACCCCCGGCATGAATCCCATGCATAAAAAATGCATTTACAGGCAACTTCATTACCGCCAAGGCAATGAAGGGGTTATACACCCGTGCCAGGCTTATTGTGGGTAGCGGGGGTGGGAGAAGGTGGTATTTGGCCCTGGGTGAGTGTTTAGGCCTTGCCAGGAGGTTGGGGGATGACTTAACCTCTTCTTTAACTTAGCGGTTAATACCGATAAGGTAAGGAAGGGGTTAACCCCTCCCACTACCCCCCCACCCGGTAGGCCTAAACACCCATCCTTGGGGCCAATACCCCGTTCACCCACCCCCGCTACCCACAATAAACACAAATACACATAACAGCCTCACTGGCCACCTCCTAGGTCCCTATTAAACCATTACAATATTCATAAAACCATTATTTTGTTTACACCCAGGATTATTACATGGGGTTAGGGCTATGTTATTCAGTGAGGGGTTGTATGTTTGTATTCGTAGGGACAGGCAAGGCCGGAGCCAGATGGGGTTCTCCTGCCTCTGTCCTCCCTGTCTCCTGACCCTTCCTGTAGCCGGACAAAGAAGAAGAAGCAGGCACACGGTCTTACTCAAAGGAGGTTTAATATGCCATAAAGTCCAACGTTTCGGCAGTCAAATACTGCCTTTCTCAAGGTGAAGGCTACAAACACAAGAAACAGTCACAATATATACCACCCCCCCCTGATACTCACCCCTCCCCGCTCTGCCACATAACCAGGATGCTGACGCCCACCTGATGACGTCAGAGCTACCATATGGCGCCCCCTAGTGACGTCAGACGTCTAGGTCTAAATCCCTGGCAATACAGCATAGAGCTGCCTTGGAGGACTGCAGCCACAGCCACACATGGGGGAGTGTTCAGTCTGGGGAGAGGTGTGGCTGTGGCTGCAGTCCTCCAAGACAGCTCTATGCTGTATTGCCAGGGATTTAGACCTAGACGTCTGACGTCACTAGGGGGCGCCATATGGTAGCTCTGGCGTCATCAGGTGGGCGTCAGCATCCTGGTTATGTGGCAGAGTGGGGTGGGGTTGCATCCCTTGTTTTTATGACTTTCTAATAAAGATAGATTTTTGCCAGACCTGCCTCTTCTCTGGATCATGGTGCGCTGCACTTTCTCTAGGGCAGGCCTGCACAACTCCAGTCCTCGAGGGCCGCACACAGGCCAGGTTTTTAGGATATCCCTACTTCAGCACAGCTGGCTCAATTAGTGGCTCAGTACGACTGAGCCACTAATTGAGCCAGCTGTGCTGATTTAGGGATATCCTGAAAACCTGGCCTGTTTGCGACCCTCGAGGACTGGAGTTGTGCAGGCCTGCTCTAGGGTATGGGAGACTGCCTGACGGGTGGCTGGGTTATGGGAGACTGCCTGACACTTTTATGGGAGTCTGCCTGACACTTGGGTGGGTGGGAGATTGTCTGACACTTGGGTTGACTGCCTGACACTTTGACTGCCTGACACTTGGGTGGGTGGGTGGGTGACTGCCTGACACTTGGGTGGGTGGGTGGGAGACTGCCTGACACTTGGGTGGGTGGGTGGGAGACTGCCTGACACTTGGGTGGGTGGGTGGGAGACTGCCTGACACTTGGGTTTGACTGCCTGACACTTGGGTGGGTGGGTGGGAGACTGCCTGACACTTGGGTGGGTGGGTGGGAGACTGCCTGAAACTTGGGGGGGTGGGTGGTAGACTGCCTGACACTTGGGTTGACTGCCTGACACGTGGGTGGGTGACTGACTGCCTGACACGTGGGTGGGTGACTGACTGCCTGACACTTGGGTGGGTGGGAGGGAGACTGCCTGACACTTGGGTGGGTGGGTGGGTGGGAGACTGCCTGAAACTTGGGGGGGTGGGTGGGAGACTGCCTGACACTTGGGTGGGTGACTGCCTGACACTTGGGTTGACTGCCTGACACGTGGGTGGGTGACTGACTGCCTGACACGTGGGTGGGTG
Source organism: Ascaphus truei (assembly GCF_040206685.1). Lineage (NCBI taxonomy): Eukaryota > Metazoa > Chordata > Amphibia > Anura > Ascaphidae > Ascaphus > Ascaphus truei. The sequence continues at coordinate 95,091 of NW_027457062.1, forward strand.
ACTGACTGACACGTGGGTGGGTGACTGACTGACACGTTAGACTGCCTGGCACGTGGGTGGGTGGGTGACTGACTGCCTGACATATGGGTGGGTGACTGACTGACACGTGGGTGACTGACTGACACGTGGGTGAGTGGGTGAGTGGGTTGGTGTCTGTATACATTCTGTCACTGATACACACAGACACTGGGAGGGGGCAGTCACACACACACTGGGGGGGCAGTCACACACAAACACAGAATGGGAGGGGGGCAGACACACACACACACAGAATGGGAGGGGGGCAGACACACACACACAGAGAATGGGAGGGGGGCAGACACACACACACACACAGACTTGGAGGGGGCACTTACACACACTGGGAGGCGGGCAGTCACACTTGCACAGACTGGAAAGGGGAGCAGTCACACACACACAGACTGGGAGGGGGCAGTCACACACACACACACACACACACTGGGAGGGGGGCAGTCACACACCCACACTGGGTGGGGGGCAGTCACACACCCACACTGGGAGGGGGGCAGTCACACACCCACACTGGGTGGGGGGGGGCAGTCACACACCCACACTGGGTGGGGGGGGGCAGTCACACACACACTGGGAGGGGGGGCAGTCACACACACACTGGGAGGGGGCAGTCACACACACACTGGGAGGGGGGGGCAGTCACACACACACTGGGAGGGGGGCAGTCACACACACTGGGAGGGGGGGCAGTCACACACACACTGGGAGGGGGGGCAGTCACACACACACTGGCAGGGGGGCAGTCACACACACACTGGGAGGGGGGGCAGTCACACACACACTGGGAGGGGGGCAGTCACACACACTGGGAGGGGGGCAGTCACACACACTGGGAGGGGGGGCAGTCACACACACACTGGGAGGTGGGGCTGTCACACACACACAGACTGGGAGGGGGGCAGTCACACACACACTGGGAGGGGGGCAGTCACACACACACAGACTGGGAGGGGGGCAGTCACACACACACTGGGAGGGGGGCTGTCACACACACACTGGGAGGGGGGGCAGTCACACACACACTGGGAGGGGGCAGTCACACACACACTGGGAGGGGGGGCAGTCACACACACACTGGGAGGGGGGGCAGTCACACACACACTGGGAGGGGGGCAGTCACACACACACTGGGAGGGGGGCAGTCACACACACACTGGGAGGGGGCAGTCACACACACACTGGGAGGGGGCAGTAACACACACACTGGGAGGGGGGGCAGTCACACACACACTGGGAGGGGGGGCAGTCACACACACACTGGGAGGGGGCAGTCACACACACACTGGGAGGGGGCAGTCATACACACACTGGGAGGGGGCAGTCACACACACACAGACTGGGAGGGGAGGCAGTCACACACACAGACTGGGAGGGGGCCAGTCACACACACACAGACTGGGAGGGGGGCAGTCACACACACAGACTGGGAGGGGGAGCAGTCACACACACAGACTGGGAGGGGGGGCAGTCACACACACACAGACTGGGAGGGGGAGCAGTCACACACACAGACTGGGAGGTGGAGCAGTCACACACACAGACTGGGAGGGGGGCAGTCACACACACAGACTGGGAGGGGGGCAGTCACACACACAGACTGGGAGGGGGAGCAGTCACACACACAGACTGGAAGGGGGAGCAGTCACACACACAGACTGGGAGGGGGGCAGTCACACACACAGACTGGGAGGGGGCAGTCACACACACAGACTGGGAGGGGGGCAGTCACACACACAGACTGGGAGGGGGAGCAGTCACACACACAGACTGGGAGGGGGGCAGTCACACACACACAGACTGGGAGGGGAGGCAGTCACACACACACAGACTGGGAGGGGGGGCAGTCACACACACAGACTGGGAGGGGGGCAGACACACACACAGACTGGGAGGGGGGCAGTCACACACACAGACTGGGAGGGGGGCAGTCACACACACACACTGGGAGGGGGGCAGTCACACACACACAGACTGGGAGGGGGGCAGACACACACACAGACAGGGAGGGGGGCAGACACACACACAGACTGGGAGGGGGGCAGTCACACACACAGACTGGGAGGGGGGCAGTCACACACACAGACTGGGAGGGGGGGCAGTCACACACACAGACTGGGAGGGGGGGCAGTCACACACACAGACTGGGAGGGGGGCAGTCACACACACAGACTGGGAGGGGGGCAGTCATACACACACACACACAGACTGGGAGGGGGGCAGTCACACACACAGACTGGGAGGGGGGCAGTCACACACACAAACACTGGGAGGGGGGCAGTCATACACACACACACAGACTGGGAGGGGGGCAGACACACACACAGACAGGGAGGGGGGCAGACACACACACAGACTGGGAGGGGGGCAGTCACACACACAGACTGGGAGGGGGGCAGTCACACACACACAGACTGGGAGGGGGGCAGACACACACACAGACAGGGAGGGGGGCAGACACACACACAGACTGGGAGGGGGGCAGTCACACACACAGACTGGGAGGGGGGCAGTCACACACACAGACTGGGAGGGGGGGCAGTCACACACACAGACTGGGAGGGGGGGCAGTCACACACACAGACTGGGAGGGGGGCAGTCACACACACAGACTGGGAGGGGGGCAGTCATACACACACACACACAGACTGGGAGGGGGGCAGTCACACACACAGACTGGGAGGGGGGCAGTCACACACACAAACACTGGGAGGGGGGCAGTCATACACACACACACAGACTGGGAGGGGGGCAGACACACACACAGACAGGGAGGGGGGCAGACACACACACAGACTGGGAGGGGGGCAGTCATACACACACACACACAGACAGGGAGGGGGGCAGACACACACACAGACTGGGAGGGGGGCAGTCACACACACAGACTGGGAGGGGGGCAGTCACACACACAGACTGGGAGGGGGGCAGTCACACACACAGACTGGGAGGGGGGCAGTCACACACACAGACTGGGAGGGGGGCAGTCACACACACAGACTGGGAGGGGGGCAGTCACACACACAGACTGGGAGGGGGGCAGTCACACACACAGACTGGGAGGGGGGCAGTCACACACACAGACTGGGAGGGGAGGCAGTCACACACACAGACTGGGAGGGGAGGCAGTCACACACACAGACTGGGAGGGGGGCAGTCACACACACAGACTGGGAGGGGGGCAGTCACACACACACACACACTGGGAGGGGGGCAGTCATACACACACACACAGACTGGAAGGGGGGCAGACACACACACACAGACAGGGAGGGGGGCAGTCACACACACAGACTGGGAGGGGGGCAGTCATACACACACACGCACACTGGGAGGGGGGCAGTCACACACCCAGACTGGGAGGGGGGCAGTCACACACACACACAGACTGGGAGGGGGGCAGTCACACACACAGACTGGGAGGGGGGCAGTCACACACACAGACTGGGAGGGGGGCAGTCACACACACAGACTGGGAGGGGGGCAGTCACACACACAGACTGGGAGGCAGGCAGTCACACACACACAGACTGGGAGGGGGGCAGTCACACACACAGACTGGGAGGGGGGCAGTCACACACACACACACACACTGGGAGGGGGGCAGTCACACACACAGACTGGGAGGGGGGCAGTCACACACACACAGACTGGGAGGTGGGGCAGTCACACACACAGACTGGGAGGGGGGCAGTCATACACACAGACTGGGAAGGGGGCAGACACACACACACAGACTGGGAAGGGGGCAGTCACACACACACAGGCGACATGGGGCTTACCTGTAGTGCCACTGTAGGGAGCCAGAAGTAGTGAGGCTTTTTTCCAGTCTGCCGGCAGTTTCAGTTGCCAGCTGTGAGCCTTCCTTCTGGTGAACACACACACACACACACACACACACACACACACACACACACACACACACACACACACACACACACACACACACACACACACACACACACACACACACACACACACACACACACACACACTACATCCGTCCCTGATACTAAGCCCCGCCCCCGGCATATCCTAAACACTGAATGCAGCATAAATACATAGGGTGACCAGATTTCGAAAATGAAAAACCGGGACACCTTAAAAAATAATTTATTAAACAAATTACATCACGTGACACCCCCCGTTGCCATGACAATGAGACACTTTGATGCCCCTGCAGTGTTAGTGTGTATAGAGGTGGGGGCTTTGCTTGGGCCCTTCAACTCTTACAGCCAGGGCATTATTGGCCAGGAATGCCCAGTTCGGAGGGGATTACTACTTCAAAATGTACTTGATTCGTAACAACATCAAAAAACTCTAATACCAATAACTAACAACCACAGACAATGGTAATCTAAACCATCAAATAAAATGTCTACGGCCCTTGTTCAAGCATGTTTGCGGTACTTAACAGATAAATCAGTGCCTGCAATCCACGACTGTATCCGCCTCTCCGAGTGTCTGAAAGCAATCCAGCGTTCCTGGTGTGTGGCTGAAGAGGTGAGGGACTCCCTCCTCTCAAACGGAAAAGAAGAGCAAAAAATAGAGTTGGAACATACCTATCATACAGGGATGAGAGAGAGAGACAGAGAATGAGAGAGAGACAGAGAATGAGAGAGAGACAGAGAATGAGAGAGAGACAGACAATGAGAGAGACACAGAGAATGAGAGAGACACAGAGAATGAGAGAGACACAGAGAATGAGAGAGAGACAGACACAGAGGGCCTCATGCAGAGAGCATAGAATTTTCAAATTGGCGAATTTCATAAAAAGTAGCTTTTTTGGAGAGTTTTATTCTCCATATGCAGAAAAGTGCGAATTCTGCTATGTTTAACATGGATGCGTGTGGCGAGTTTGAATGGGAATGATGCGCGCTTCAGAAATGTGTAAAAAAAAAATCGCGGCTTTTTTCCCCCCTTTGCTATAGGCGGCGAGCGCCATTTTATTGCCAACTTTTCCTGGCGCGGCAAAAATGAGAAAATCGCGCCATTTCCCTGGCGCGAACAGCCGCTACATGCCGTTCGTACCTCTCTGCATTCGGAGAGTTTTAAAAATGGCGAGACGGAGGTTCTCGCCAGCCGCGAGGCGAGTTTTAGCAATAGAAAAAACAAAATGGCGCGTTTTTCGTAACTCGCCATTTTCTGCCGGTTTCTGCGCGAAATTGTACAAAAAATGGCGAATTTTGAAATAACGATGCTCTCTGCATGAGGCCCAGAGAGAGAGAGACAAAAGTAATGTACTGTATAACCATTATACCGTACCCCCTAGTATTCGTGTAATCATTGTCCCACACCCCCTATTACTCATGCTTTGGCAATACTGAAATGTTTTTTTGACATGCCAATCAAGCTGATTTGATTTGAGAGACACAGAGACACACACAGAGACACAGAGAGAGACAGAGATACAGAGACACACACAGAGACACACAGAGAGAAACAGAGACACACAGAGACACAGAGACACAGAGAGAGACAGAGACACAGAGACACACACAGAGACACACAGAGAGAGACAGAGACACACAGAGAGAGACAGAGACACACAGAGAGAGACAGAGACACAGAGAGAGAGAGAGAGACACAGAGAGACACACAGAGAGAGACAGAGAGACAGACAGAGAGAGACAGAGACACACAGAGAGAGACAGAGACACACAGAGAGAGAGACAGAGACACAGAGAGACACAGAGAGAGAGAGAGACACGGGCCTATTTAGTAAGCGTCGATAAGGCTGCGTCTATAGTATTTCAGACGGAGGGAAGGCGCACACGCTGCAATACACTTGCTGAAGTCTGAGCTTTTTTATGGCTTTGCAGGGTATGCAGCGGGTGCGATTGGGGGCGTGGCAATGAATATTTGGAGGCGTGGCAATAACGTTCCGGCGCGGACGTCACTTCCCTACCTCACATCCCGATCCACCGGCATTTTTTCAGATGCAGCATCTGAAGCACTGTGCAGGCAAGAAGAAAAATGCACACAATGCGCACCAGAGATTAAAATATAGTAAATTATTTATTAATAAAACAAGAAATAACCGTGGGGGATCCAACCCCACCTCAGTACATATGCGTCACAGATCCGGGTTCGGTTACAGAGTGACCTGACGTGTCACGACAGGTCACTCTGCGCGTATTCTGACAGGCTAAGACGGCGTTTGCAGGTAGGAATTTATATATACACTATATCTTCATCTCCTTCATAGTAATGACATTAAAAACACATTTATTCACAGAATTAAGTAGTCACTGTGTGGGATTAGTTTAAGATTTATTTATTAGATAATTTATCACTATGTAACACACTTTAAATCACAAATAAATAGGTATCACATTATTGCAATGTATTCAGTTGTAAGATATTAATGTTATTTGTAACACACAGTAGATTAGAAACATCACAATAATTAAGTATTAAATGTAATATTTATTGATCCCTGTAGCACTATTACAATTTGTTGGCATGGTAATCTATAACAGGGGAGCGCAAACTTCTGAAGCTGCGTCCCCCTGCCTGGCCTCCCCCGGTCTTGCGCCCCCTCTCCTACCTGCCAGCACACTCCGGGGTCGAGTGACGTCACATGACCGCGGTGTCATTTGATGCCACGTTGCCATGGAGACGTGTCTGAATCCCGGTCAGTGTTACTGTTGCAGAGGCCTCACGTGATCCCCGGCATTTCATTTAAATGCCTTGGGGAGGAGCGCGGGACCTCTGCACCCGCCCGCGCACCCCCAGACAAATCTCCCGCCCCCCAGTTCACGCACCGCTAACCTATAACATTATGTGTGTGTATATGTGTGTGTAAATATATATATACACATATACACACACATATATATATGTATATATATATATATATATATATATATATATACATATATATATCTTCTTCTCTCCGAAGAAGACCGTTTTATATGTATGTATGTATGTGTGTGTAAATAGATGTATGTGTGTGTGTATATATATATATATATATATATATATATATATATATATATATATATATTATATATATATATATATATATATATATATATATATATATATATACATACATACGTATGTGTGTATATATATATATATATATATGTGTGTGTGTGTGTGTCATACAAGAATCTATTACTGTATTATCTAAAATCAGTAACACATGTGATCTATTATGCCATTACCAATTGGACTGTAGGACTATAAAACCATTACGAGTGAGTTGTAGCATTATCCCCTGATGAAATCGGCCGTGTGCTGAAGAAACGCGTAGGTACTTTGTTCTCGTTATTGCCACACTATCCGTCTTGACGCCGGGAAGGGAAGTTGGTACGCAACCAAGACGAGACACCGGAATTACAGAGTGGAATCACAACTGCATACTACAGATTGCCGGAGGACCACACTGCGAGGGGCGCAGCCTATCGAGTTTCCCGGTCATCGTCCAAAGTCTGGAGCTGCGGATTGACCACCGGATTAACACGGAGCACGAGCCTGTCTCACACAATGCTTTTACCAAACGGGCGTTTGTGAGTTTGTTATTTTTATCTTGTCCAGGAAATGAAATTGTTAAACCAAATTTACACATGGAGTGGGCGCTTTCTCTTCTTTTTGTTTTGTTTAGATATCTATCGAGGAGGTGGTTGTTTCCCTGAAGAGAGCTGCCAGGGCTCCAGAGGACGCCCGAATTGGATCCTTTTATGATTGAGTTATAACATAGCTATTAGAGCTAGGTTTCTGGACTTTTATTGTGTTTAGGCATAGTGTTTATTATTATTTTATTACAACTACTTTTTAGTAATTGAAATGTTATTAATTCTGGCCACTATTTCTCACTGCCATTATAATCTCTCTCTAGCGACAACCAGATTGCTATATCAGCTATATTATTTATTGGTTATACCAGGGGAGCACAAACTTTTGCAGCTCGCCCCCCTGCCTTCCCTCTGTTGGTGCTCGCGCCCCCCCCCCCTTACCTTGATGCGGCGTTACGTGACCTGCAGCGGCATTTGACGAGGGTGACGTCACATGACCCCGCGGCGTAATTTAACACCGCGTTGCCATGGACACGAGTGACGCCGGCAGAGTCAAGGTAAGTAATAGCATTGCAGAGGCCTCACGTGATCCCCCGGCATTTAATTTTAATGCCTCGAGGAAGTGCGCGGGGCCTCTATACAGACTATATATATACATATAGTATGATATATATATATATACATACTACATGTGTATGTATATATATATAAATATATATATATGTATATATATATATATATATACGACTATTAAGGTTAAAGATAATGGTGAAAGACAGGGTTGCAGACCTGTCTAAGACATGCAAATGAATATACAGGAATATTTACAGTATATATATATATATATATATATATATATATATATATATATATATATATATATATATATATATATGTTCAAATAACGGGGGGAAAAAGGGGGGGAAGGTGGGGAAAAAAACCTCGCATCTACTTTTGCAATATTAATGCCACCATAAGCCAATAAATAACTTTACATCAGTAAGAATTGGCGGTGCTCACGGGTTGTAAATAGTATGAGTGAAAAGAGAAAAAAGTAACCCGTATGGGAGCACTCAGGTATGCAGATTAACATATAGTATTTTATTTATTTGACACAGTGCAAAAAAGGATAAGTAAACAGTACATGATTAAAAACACTTAAAAAAGGCTAGGACCCCTGTCACGGGTACTACCCATAGACACAAGTGGGCAAAACTAGGGAATGACTCAAATTGTCAACCCTTAACATGAAAATGGATAGTGACTCAAGAAACACTTGGATCGGTCAGAATAAATCACAACAGGTTAATGGGTTCACAGGCACCTATACAAAGCTAAAGATAATACGTACTACACACCAATGAAGTGACTAGTCAAAATATAAATGACAATCTTAAACCATCATGAATCTGCTTGAGCATACAATTATGTAACCAATACCAACAGCACAAATAAATCACTTGAAGGAAAAAGGTGGCATGATGGGATGAAGTCACTAGATGTGTAGAGCAATGAAGTGTGTGAATAGCATGTATGGAAAATTACCTGATGAACGCCTATTAGATAACCTTGTGTGTGTTGTCAGTATCCATAATGAAAAAATAGAGTGTCACAGTCCAGAGATTAGTTGCACCAGTGCTGGGTAGCATAGTTACGTGAACATCTGTCAGGGGTCCTGCCTAGCACCCCCACTCCGACGCGTTTCGTCCAGAGACTTAGACTTGGAGTGGGGGTGCGTCGGAGTGGGGGTGCTAGGCAGGACCCCTGACAGATGTTCACGTAACTATGCTACCCAGCACTGGTGCAACTAATCTCTGGACTGTGACACTCTATTTTTTCATTATGGATACTGACAACACACACAAGGTTATCTAATAGGCGTTCATCAGGCAATTTTCCATACATGCTATTCACACACTTCATTGCTCCACACATCTAGTGACTTCATCCCATCATGCCACCTTTTTCCTTCAAGTGATTTATTTGTGCTGTTGGTATTGGTTACATAATTGTATGCTCAAGCAGATTTATGATGGTTTAAGATTGTCATTTATATTTTGACTAGTCACTTCATTGGTGTGTAGTACGTATTATCTTTGGCTGTGTATAGGTGCCTGTGAACCCATTAACCTGTTGTGATTTATTCTGACCTATCCAAGTGTTTCTTGAGTCACTATCCATTTTCATGTTAAGGGTTGACAATTTGAGTCATTCCCTAGTTTTGCCCACTTGTGTCTATGGGTAGTACCCGTGACAGGGGTCCTAGCCTTTTTTAAGTGTTTTTAATCATGTACTGCTGCGGCCAAGTTTATTCGAGCATTTGCCCGTTCTTGGCCGCAGCAGTAGCCTGGCGCGCGCCCGAGGGTGACGGGCGAGCGCCGAAGCAGCGGAAGAGCGCCCTCTGATCGGGGCGCTCTCCCTACCGCTGCCGGGTCCGCCGGGTCCCCCGGAACCCCCTGCCGCCGTCCCCCACATCGCGGGACACCAGGGCTCCCTCGGGGAGCCCTGGACGCGCGTGCAGGGGTCGCAGGCTCCCGAAGACGCGTGACCGCGCGTCTATGACGCGCGGCACGCCGAGGGGCGGCCACTAGCAAGCCGGGAAATCTCCCGGCTTGCGGATCTGGCCGCACTGCAATTAAGTGTGTCGGCAGTGTACTGTTTACTTATCCTTTTTTGCACTGTGTCAAATAAATAAAATACTATATGTTAATCTGCATACCTGAGTGCTCCCATACGGGTTACTTTTTTCTCTTTTCACTCATATATATATATATATATATATATATATATATATATATATATATATTGCGCGCGCACACACACATATAACATTTTATCCAACTTTTTCATTTATCATTTGTAGAGAAAATGAACATTGTCGCCAGAAGCGCTATTTTTTCAAAATGTAACATCTCTACTAGTGTAAAATGATACTTCATATAAAGCAGGTTATGGGACCCAGTATAAAATGACTATAATGTCTCTTATCACATCCCAGTATATGGATACTTTCTATTATCACAAGCTGCTAACATGTGACAGGGCTCAGAGTCTGAGCCCAGAATGTGACATACTGAACATTCTCATTCTAAATTTCAAAAAATATTGTGTTGATTTCTGACCTGACTGCCGTGGTTACAGCTCAACCACTCTGTTCTACTGCATGTCACCACTTTCTGCCACAACCAGCTGACGGTGGATCTGCAAGGAGTTCAACGCTCATTGGCATCACATCTGTGGCTTGGTTAACGTATCATTTCTCCAGCTTTTTATTGTATTGTTTTGAAGTAGATTATATTTATTTAGTTGAATAGATATTTATTTAGTTTAATAGATATTTATTTAGTTAAATAGATTATATTTGTAAGTTTAATAAGTTATATTTCTTAGTTTAATAAGTTATATTTCTTAGTTTAATAAATTATATTTCTTAGTTTAATAAGATATATTTGTTAGTTTAATAACTTATATTTCTTAGTTTAATAAATCATATTTCTTAGTTTAATAAGTTATATTTCTTAGTTTAATAAATGATATTTCTTAGTTTAATAAGTTATATTTCTTAGTTTAATAAGTTATATTTGTTAGTTAATAGATTATATTTGTTAGCACAGTAGATTATATTTACTAGTATTTAAGTCTCCCCCTCAGTGCCCCATTAGGACCCGTGGGCATATTTCACATCTTTTCGGAGTCGCTTATTTTTTAGACCCTCGGAGCCGAAACCTAAAGGGGTCAGCTAAGAAAGTCCGGATCAAGAGGAGCCGCACAGTTTAAAGACAGAACATTTCCAAGGGAGATGGAGACAATTTGGGTAAGATCTGATTAAAGGACAACCTTTGGGGAAGGAAAGGGTGACGCGGGAGTGTAAGAGGGGGGTGAGAGAGCAAGGTGCTGTGTCAGATTGGGGCAGAGCAAGAGAACGCAAAAATGATGGGGATTTGCTGCACACTAAAAAAACCAATTAGTCATACTTTTACCGGTGCCCCTTAGTCTCAGGGAAGACCGGCATTTCGTCCAATGGATACAATATGATTGATGGAAAAGGGCACACGGATTTGAATAAAAAAAGATAATTTATTGTGCCACAGACTACAATGTTTCGGCTGCTGGCCTTTCTTTATTGGCTTTAGTGGGTTTAGCCACTTTACCTGAGAAAGGCCAGAAGGCTGAAATGTTGGTTCTATGGCAATGCAAGAGAAAACAGGTTGGGGGGGTGGGTTCTCGCAAGGTCGCCGACCCATGGGTGAGTGTCCCCGGTGGCAACTAGTCCTGGACCCCGGGAAAGCTGTCTGTGGCCCATACAAGCTGAGTAACATGTAGAAAGGACACATGTATGTTCAGAATGAGTTAGCATGGTATTTTGAGAGGCATCATAGCAGGTCAGTGCAAGTCAGTGCAGAGCACTGCAAGGTCAGTCAATATGAGGAAAAGTCCGATGGAGGAGTTGGAGGGTCCCAGAATATCTCTTAAAGCAGGGGTGCGCAAATCGAGGGGTGCGACATTTTCTTGGGGAGGAGGGGCTCGGCGCTTACAGTGGCCCCTCGCTCTTCCCCACAGCATTTAAATTAAATGCCGGAAATCGCGCGCAAGGCCTCTGTAAGTTCCCTTTCCTTGTCTCCCGCGGCTTCTGGAGACAGCAACGTGGCGTCACATGATGTGGCATTGCCATAGCAACGTGATATCACATGACGTCGTTACACCAGAACGTCGGAGACAAGGTGGGGAGGGTGGAGGGGGGAGCAGGGGAAAAAGGTTGCGCAACCCTGTCTTAAAGCATTGTCTTGCATACAGATCAGAGGCGAAGAATGGATATGGATATCCGATGTTAAGGAAGAAATAATACTGAGATCACTACCGCTAAGACCGATTCGATGGAAGAAGGTGAGTGATGAAATAGCCGTCACTGTGTAACTCTTCCAATTAACTGCAACTTCATGCAAAGAAATAGCAACGCTTGTTTTTAACGCATTAAGCGCCTAATGGGGAATTCAACTGCTGAGAGTTTAAGGGAGTTACTCACCAAACTCAGCGACGTTTCTGTGTCTCTGTGATAACTCCCCCAGGACATGCTTGAAAACCAGAGTTAACTCAATGTATTTTTGATAAATAGAAACATGACCTTCTGGGGAGGGGTATATAATGGGTACTGGGCCTGGTGAGGTGGGTATAACGGGTTCTGGGCCTGGTGAGGTGGGTATAACAGGTACTGGGCCTGGGGAGGGGCGTATAGCAGGGTACTGGGCCTTGGGAGGGTTGTATAACTGGGTACTGAGCCTGGGGAGGTGGGTATAACGGGTATTTGCCCTGTGGAGGGCGGTATAACGTGGTATTGGGGAGGGGGTATAAGTGGCACAGGAGCTCTTGCGATACAGAGTATCACTGTCCCTGGTTACAAACACTTCATGTCTCCTGCAGATCAGGACACGCACGAAGGTGGTGCCCTTTGTGCCACCAGACGACGAGGCGGGCTACGAGGCGGACGACGAGGCATACGATAAAGCGGGCGTCAAGTGGTGCGAAGAGGTGGGCTACAAGGCGGCCGATGAGGCAGACGACGAAGCGGATGTCAAGTCTGGTGACGTGGTGGACGATGGCCTAGGAGAATACGAGAGGTGTGGACGGATCTGCTGCTTCACCTTTTTTAGGCGGAGGAGAAGACCCCGGGAGCAGGTAGCAGAATACGAGAGGTGCGGACAGATCTGCTGCTTCACCTTTTTTAGGCGGAGCAGCAGACCCCGGGAGCAGGTAGCAGAGGAGCCAGGGCGTAGATCCAGGGGTATTCTAGGGGCCCTGAGAAGTTGGTTTGACCGCAGGAGAGGCAGATAAGATCAGGAAGGCTGCGGGAGGGGCAGGTACTAGAGGGAGATTGGGATATTGGGCGTGAGAGGGTGAGAGAGAACAAGGAGCAGGGCCGGAGCACGGGTTTCATGCGCCCCAGGCGAAACTTAAAATTTGTGCCCCAGTTGTATAAAAAATAATAAGATAAATAAAATAATAAAATAAACAGTGGCGTAGCTATCGGGGCTGCAGGGAGTGCGACCGCACCCCAGCGCGACGCAAAATAAAAATAAAAGGGCGCCAAAATACTGGATAAAAAAAAGAATAATAATTTTAAAAAAAAGATAAATAAATTAGAAATAATAAGAGGAAAAAATAATAATGATTATTAATGCGCCCCTAGGACCTTTGCGCGCTAGGCGACCGCCTAATGGCCGGCCGGCCCTGCGAGGTATGCGGGAGGAAAAGGGGTGAATGGGATAGATATGTAGGGGGATGGGGGAGCAGGTGAGTTATACACAGGGGCACAAGGGCCCCATCACCCGCATCTCTATATACTGAGTGTGCCCCTGTGTATAACAACGCTGATCTGTGCTGCTCCATCTGATCTCACTGCGCAGTGATCCAGGGACCATCCGATCGCCATTTAATGGGGTCAGGAAGGAATTTTTTTCCCCCATTGCACAGCAGGGGTTATGTTTCGCCTTCCTCTGGATCACAGCAACAAACAGCCCTTTGTGCATGAATTATCAGTGAGATCTTTATACACCCTGCATTGGTCTTCACCCCTTTGCTGCCGGAGGGGCCTGCAGTGCATTGCTCTGCGTGTTACTATATCGCTCTGCAATGTGCTGCAGGCCCCTCCCAGCAAAGAGATTAATTATTTCAATAAAATACTCTCTTTAATCCAACCTATGTGTAGTGTCTTTTCTATCCGTTGTATCTATTGCTAACAGCTCAGTGATTCTTCCCCAGGTCGCTGCACTAGTGTCACGCTGCCAAGCCGGGTGTGAGGGAGATTTATAGGGTCACATAAACACTTCTGCCAAAACACGAGTGCAAACAGGGAGCCCCTCTGATCTCATATCTTTTATTACACAAAACGGTATCTAAAAAGGTAAAAAGAACATACATGGGATTCTGCTACAAATATCTCTCTAATTACAAACCAATTAGCAAATCATTCAGATTAGAGTCGAGCGAAAAGAAAGGGTTAAGTATCTCATGTACAGTATATGCAGTGCAGGCTGTTCTGCGCATTACATGCAGGGGGCAAAGGTTAGGAGATATAAGTAATGCTGATCTCAGAGCTGACCGGCTGACCTGCTCTACCGGCTGACCGGCTGATCTGCTCTACTGGCTGACCGGCTGACCTGCTCTTCTGGCTGACCGGCTGACCGGCTCTACCGGCTGACCGGCTTCCCTTCTTCCAGCTAACTGACCTGAATTGTGGCCCCTGTATCTCCCAATTAAACGTTTTATTGGCATATTCTTGTTTGACTCGTTCTATACAGACATTTTCTATACATTCATTGTGGGATTTGATAACATCTGTAAGATCTCTCAGAACATCACATTCTGTACGTTTGTGCTGAATATTTTTCCATTCTCAATTTACTTAGGGGCCTATGCAGAGAGCAGCGCTGGAAATAATTGGAATTGGTAATAAATTGTACCTGTAATGGCATGATTTTATCTCCATATGCAGAAAGGTCAGAAAACTGCATTTAAAATCATGCTTGATTATGGAGAGTTTCAACCGGCGAGATGCGCGCTGGTGAAACATGTTTGAAAAAAAGCGCGTTTTTTTTTTTTCTTTTCACTCTCGCCGGTGAGCTCCAGTTTCCTGCCAACTTTTGTTGGCGGAGCTAATTGTAGAATTTCTCTCCATTTTAATGGCGCGAACAGCCCCTAGATGGCGATCGTACCTTTCTGCATACGGCCCTTTTCAAAACTGGCGAGATTTTGGTTCTCGCCAGCCGTGCGGCGAGTTCTACTAAAAAAAAATAAAAAATGGCGCTTTTTACTCAACTCGCCATTTCCAACCTTATTATAGCCATATAGCGCTAAAAAACGCCGAAATTTCCGTTAGCGCTGTTCTCTGCATAGGCCCCTTAATACAGCTAAACCCCGTTATAACGCGGGTCTCGGGGTCCACCCCGAGACCACCGCGTTACTAACGGGGTCGCGAGAAAAAAAAATGGCCGCCGCGCTTTAGCGCATATTCATCCCGCGGGACAGGAGATGGGAGCGGGCATGTCCCTCCGCTCCCCGCTTCCCCCTGTCACCGCGGGACAGGCCGCGGGGCAGGAGATGGGAGCGGGGATGTCTCTCCTGTCCCCGCTTCCCCCTGTCACCGCGGGACAGGCCGCGGGGCAGGAGATGGGAGCGGGGATGTCTCTCCTGTCCCCGCTTCCCCCTGTCACCGCGGGACAGGCCGCGGGACAGGAGATGGGAGTGGGGATGTCCCTCCGCTCCCCGCTTCCCCCTGTCACCGCGGGACAGGCCGCGGGGCAGGAGATGGGAGCGGGGATGTCTCTCCTGTCCTCGCTTCACCCTGTCACCGCGGGACAGGCCGCGGGGCAGGAGATGGGAGTGGGGATGTCCCTCCTGTCCCCGCTTCCCCCTGTCACCGCGGGACAGGCCGCGGGGCAGGAGATGGGAGCGGGGATGTCCCTCCTGTCCCCGCTTCCCCCTGTCACCGCGGGACAGGCCGCGGGGCAGGAGATGGGAGCGGGGATGTCCCTCCGCTCCCCGCTTCCCCCTGTCACCGCGGGACAGGCCGCGGGGCAGGAGATGGGAGCGGGGATGTCCCTCCTGTCCCCGCTTCACCCTGTCACCGCGGGACAGGCCGCGGGGCAGGAGATGGGAGCGGGGATGTCTCTCCTGTCCCCGCTTCCCCCTGTCACCGAGGGACAGGCCGCGGGGCAGGAGATGGGAGCGGGGATGTCCCTCCTGTCCCCGCTTCCCCCTGTCACCGCGGGACAGGCCGCGGGGCAGGAGATGGGAGCGGGGATGTCTCTCCTGTCCCCGCTTCCCCCTGTCACCGCGGGACAGGCCGCGGGGCAGGAGATGGGAGTGGGGATGTCTCTCCTGTCCCCGCTTCCCCCTGTCACCGCGGGACAGGCCGCGGGGCAGGAGATGGGAGCGGGGATGTCTCTCCTGTCCCCGCTTCACCCTGTCACCGCGGGACAGGCCGCGGGGCAGGAGATGGGAGCGGGGATGTCCCTCCTGTCCCCGCTTCCCCCTGTCACCGAGGGACAGGCCGCGGGGCAGGAGATGGGAGCGGGGATGTCCCTCCTGTCCCCGCTTCCCCCTGTCACCGCGGGACAGCCCGCGGGGCAGGAGATGGGAGCGGGGATGTCTCTCCTGTCCCCGCTTCACCCTGTCACCGCGGGACAGGCCGCGGGGCAGGAGATGGGAGCGGGGATGTCCCTCCTGTCCCCGCTTCCCCCTGTCACCGCGGGACAGGCCGCGGGGCAGGAGATGGGAGCGGGGATGTCCCTCCGCTCCCCGCTTCCCCCTGTCACCGCGGGACAGCCCGCGGGGCAGGAGATGGGAGCGGGGATGTCTCTCCTGTCCCCGCTTCACCCTGTCACCGCGGGACAGGCCGCGGGGCAGGAGATGGGAGCGGGGATGTCCCTCCTGTCCCCGCTTCCCCCTGTCACCGCGGGACAGCCCGCGGGGCAGGAGATGGGAGCGGGGATGTCTCTCCTGTCCCCGCTTCCCCCTGTCACCGCGGGACAGGCCGCGGGGCAGGAGATGGGAGCGGGGATGTCTCTCCTGTCCCCGCTTCCCCCTGTCACCGCGGGACAGGCCGCGGGGCAGGAGATGGGAGCGGGGATGTCTCTCCTGTCCCCGCTTCCCCCTGTCACCGCGGGACAGGCCGCGGGGCAGGAGATGGGAGTGGGGATGTCCCTCCTGTCCCCGCTTCCCCCTGTCACCGCGGGACAGCCCGCGGGGCAGGAGATGGGAGCGGGGATGTCCCTCCTGTCCCCGCTTCCCCCTGTCACCGCGGGACAGGCCGCGGGACAGGAGATGGGAGTGGGGATGTCTCTCCTGTCCCCGCTTCCCCCTGTCACCTCGGGACAGGCCGCGGGGCAGGAGATGGGAGCGGGGATGTCCCTCCGCTCCCCGCTTCACCCTGTCACCGCGGGACAGGCCGCGGGGCAGGAGATGGGAGCGGGGATGTCCCTCCTGTCCCCGCTTCCCCCTGTCACCGCGGGACAGGCCGCGGGGCAGGAGATGGGAGCGGGGATGTCCCTCCGCTCCCCGCTTCACCCTGTCACCGCGGGACAGGCCGCGGGGCAGGAGATGGGAGCGGGGATGTCCCTCCTGTCCCCGCTTCCCCCTGTCACCGCGGGACAGGCCGCGGGGCAGGAGATGGGAGCGGGGATGTCTCTCCTGTCCCCGCTTCCCCCTGTCACCGCGGGACAGGCCGCGGGGCAGGAGATGGGAGTGGGGATGTCCCTCAGGTCGCCGCTTACCTGAGATCCCGCTGCCTGCATGGAGGTTGTAGCGGGGGGTTTCTTCTCCCCACCGCTGTCCCCGGTGCTCCCGCTGCCTGCGCGGGAGGAGGGGGGGGAGCGGGTGGTGGTGCTGGTCGCGGCCTTTCCTCTGCTCCGACCCCACCCCCCGTCTGTGTAGAGTGAGAGAGTGTGTGTGTATGTATATATGGGAGAGAAAGTGTGTGTGTGTGTATATGGGTGTGTGAGTGTGTGTAAGTGTCTGTGAGTGTGTGTAAGTGTCTGAGTGTGTGTGTAAGTGTGTGTAAGTGTGTGTGAGTGTCTGTGAGTGTCTGTGAGTGTGTGTAAGTGTCTGAGTGTGTGTGTAAGTGTGTGTAAGTGTGTGTAAGTGTCTGTGAGTGTGTGTAAGTGTCTGTGAGTGTGTGTAAGTGTCTGAGTGTGTGTGTAAGTGTGTGTAAGTGTGTGTGAGTGTCTGTGAGTGTCTAAGTGTGTCTAAGTGTGTCTAAGTGTGTGTGAGTGTGTGTAAGTGTCTGTGAGTGTGTGTAAGTGTCTGAGTGTGTGTGTAAGTGTGTGTGAGTGTCTGTGAGTGTCTAAGTATGTCTAAGTGTGTCTAAGTGTGTGTGAGTGTGTGTAAGTGTCTGTGAGTGTGTGTAAGTGTGTGTAAGTGTGTGTAAGTGTGTGTGAGTGTGTGTGAGTGTGTGTGAGTGTGTGTAAGTGTGTGTGAGTGTCTGTGAGTGTCTAAGTGTGTGTAAGTGTGTGTAAGTGTGTGTGTGTGTGTGTGAAAGTGTCTGTAAGTGTGCGTGAGTGTGCGTAAGTGTGCGTAAGTGTGTGTGAGTGTGTGTGAGTGTGTGTCAGTGTGCGTGAGTGTGTGCAGTGTGTGTGCAGTGTGTCAGTGTGTGTGCAGTGTGTCAGTGTGAGCAATGAGCAGTGTGTGTGCAGTGTGCAGTGTGTGTGCAGTGTGGCAGTGTGAGCAATGAGCAGTGTGTGTGCAGTGAGTGTGTGCAGTGTGAGCAATGAGCAGTGTGTGTGCAGTGTGCAGTGTGTGTGCAGTGTGGCAGTGTGAGCAATGAGCAGTGTGTGTGCAGTGAGTGAGTGCAGTGTGCAAAAAAAAAAATGTAAAAAATTTTTTTTTTTAAAAATTAAAAAAAATTTTTTTTTTTTTTTTTTTAAAAACGGGAGCCACGGGAAAACCGCGTTATAACCGAATCGCGGTATAACGAGGCGCGTTATAACGGGGTTTAGCTGTATTAGTTTTTGGCTTCAATTATTTATATCGAGCCCAAAATACCTTTATACAGGATACTGTTCCCTTTAGCCCACAAATGCTGCTTCATTAAAGCCCATGGGTGGCACTTTGTGCATTCTCAGACTTTTAGGCAACATCCCTAATTTCCAAAAGTGGGATAAAATCTGTGCATATTTAAATGGTTAATTTTTCCATTGTGACAAAATATCAATTTTCTCACTCAGACTACAAAATCCCTCCCCAAATATATCCGTTTCACATAAAAGTGTGTGCGCGTCTCCTTCCGCCTAACTGGCACGTCGTCCTTACGGGCGCCACTCCGTGTAACTCCACGCTGCCCTCCAGTGGCAAAAGAAATAAGATACATTTACTACTGTATACTCGTCTGGCAGCTGCTCCCGTATAAGGTGGGTAACTCTGTATTAGGGGTCTAGGTAGAGTATATTTTATACTTATGTCGGATAGATGAGGAATTTATATTCCTAACGGGTTATTGTGAGAGGCCTTAGATCTTATCCTATATGCACGCAGCCCTCGCCTCTCTGACCTTGAACACGTACTTCAATCTGATTTTTTGAGACTTGAAACTGGATTTCCCAAAACAAACTGATTTTAAACACTGACAAGACTGTAACAATGGTATTTGGGACCAGAGCTAAATTGCTAAAGCTGCCAATGACAGAGCTTCAGATAAAAACCAGCTCTAATACCATCCTAGCCCCTGTTACTGGTTTGAAATATCTGGGCATATAGTTCAACTCCCATTTAACATTTGGGTTGCACATTGATACCCTGACATCCAAATCCTATGCCAAAATAGGTGTACTTTACAGGAACAAATCCTCCCTAAGGCCCTCATGCAGTAATCGCCTACAGCGATTCAGTAAGCCCAGAGAAGCTGGCGATTAGAGCAAAAATAACCGTTTTTTTTTTGCCGGAAAATAAATAAATAAATAAAATCTGCAGATGCGCGGTGATAAGCCACTTTTCGGCACTGATCGCCAGTTTTTCAAACACGCTCAATTCTATAAGCCCTGATCAGCCACTTTAAAATTGCTGTTTCTTCTCCAAATTGTCCCGCCACAAAAGTTGGCAAGAAGGTGGGGTGAAGCTGCGATGAAAATAACATGCATGTATCCCGGAGCTGATATCCATTAATATCAGCACCAGAGACCCCCGGCATGAATCCCATGCATAAAAAATGCATTTACAGGCAACTTCATTACCGCCAAGGCAATGAAGGGGTTATACACCCGTGCCAGGCTTATTGTGGGTAGCGGGGGTGGGAGAAGGTGGTATTTGGCCCTGGCTGGGTGTTTAGGCCTTGCCAGGGGGTTGGGGGATGACTTTACCTCTTCTTTAACTTAGCGGTTAATACCGCTAAGGTAATGAAGGGGTTAACCCCTCCCACTACCCCCCCACCCGGTAGGCCTAAACACCCATCCTTGGGGCCAATACCCCGTTCACCCACCCCCGCTACCCACAATAAACACAAATACACATAACAGCCCCACTGGCCACCTCCTAGGTCCCTAATAAACCATTACAATATTCATAAAACCATTATTTTGTTTACACCCAGGATTATTACATGGGGTTAGGGCTATGTTATTCAGTGAGGGGTTGTATGTTTGTATTCGTAGGGACAGGCAAGGCCGGAGCCAGATGGGGTTCTCCTGCCTCTGTCCTCCCTGTCTCCTGACCCTTCCTGTAGCCGGACAAAGAAGAAGAAGCAGGCACACGGTCTTACTCAAAGGAGGTTTAATATGCCATAAAGTCCAACGTTTCGGCAGTCAAATACAGCCTTTCTCAAGGTGAAGGCTACCAAACACAAGAAAACAGTCACAATATATACCACCCCCCCTGATACTCACCCCTCCCGGCTCTGCCACATAACCAGGATGCTGACACCCACCTGATGACGTCAGAGCTACCACATGGCGCCCCCTAGTGACGTCAGACGTCTAGGTCTAAATCCCTGGCAATACAGCATAGAGCTGTCTTGGAGGACTGCAGCCTCAGCCACACCTCTCCCCAGACTGAACACTCCCCCATGTGTGGCTGTGGCTGCAGTCCTCCAAGGCAGCTCTATGCTGTATTGCCAGGGATTTAGACCTAGACGTCTGACGTCACTAGGGGGCGCCATGTGGTAGCTCTGACGTCATCAGGTGGGCGTCAGCATCCTGGTTATGTGGCAGAGTGGGGTGGGGTTGCATCCCTTGTTTTTATGACTTTCTAATAAAGATAGATTTTTGCCAGACCTGCCTCTTCTCTGGATCATGGTGCGCTGCACTTTCTCTAGGGCAGGCCTGCACAACTCCAGTCCTCGAGGGCCGCACACAGGCCAGGTTTTTAGGATATCCCTACTTCAGCACAGCTGGCTCAATTAGTGGCTCAGTACGACTGAGCCACTAATTGAGCCAGCTGTGCTGATTTAGGGATATCCTGAAAACCTGGCCTGTTTGCGACCCTCGAGGACTGGAGTTGTGCAGGCCTGCTCTAGGGTATGGGAGACTGCCTGACGGGTGGCTGGGTTATGGGAGACTACCTGACACTTTTATGGGAGTCTGCCTGACACTTGGGTGGGTGGGAGACTGTCTGACACTTGGGTTGACTGCCTGACACGTGGGTGGGTGGGAGACTGCCTGACACTTGGGTGGGTGGGTGGGAGACTGCCTGACACTTGGGTGGGTGGGTGGGAGACTGCCTGACACTTGGGTGGGTGGGTGGGAGACTGCCTGACACTTGGGTGGGTGGGTGGGAGACTGCCTGACACTTATGACTGCCTGACACTTGGGTGGGTGGGAGACTGCCTGACACTTGGGTGGGTGGGTGGGTGGTAGACTGCCTGACACTTGGGTGTAGACTGCCTGACACTTGGGTGGGTGGGTGGGTGGGAGACTGCCTGACACTTAGACTGCCTGACACTTGGGTGGGTGGGAGACTGCCTGAAACTTGGGGGGGTGGGTGGTAGACTGCCTGACACTTGGGTTGACTGCCTGACACGTGGGTGGGTGACTGACTGCCTGACACGTGGGTGGGTGACTGACTGCCTGACACTTGGGTGGGTGGGTGGGTGGGAGGGAGACTGCCTGACACTTGGGTGGGTGGGTGGGTGGGAGACTGCCTGAAACTTGGGGGGGTGGGTGGGAGACTGCCTGACACTTGGGTGGGTGACTGCCTGACACTTGGGTTGACTGCCTTACACGTGGGTGGGTGACTGACTACCTGACATGTGGGTGGGTGACTGACTGAAACGTGGGTGGGTGACTGACTGACATGTTAGACTGCCTGACACGTGGGTGGGTGGGTGACTGACTGCCTGACATATGGGTGGGTGACTGACTGACACGTGGGTGACTGACTGACACGTGGGTGAGTGGGTTGGTGTCTGTATACATTCTGTCACTGATACACACAGACACTGGGAGGGGGCAGTCACACACACACTGGGGGGGGGGGCAGTCACACACAAACACAGAATGGGAGGGGGGCAGTCACACACACAGACTGGGAAGGGGGCAGTCACACACAGGCGACACACTGGGAGGGGGGCAGTCACACACACTGGGAGGGGGGGCAGTCACACACACACTGGGAGGGGGCAATCACACACACACTGGGAGGGGGGGCAGTCATACACACACTGGGAGGGGGGCAGTCACACACACTGGGAGGGGGGCAGTCACACACACTGGGAGGGGGGCAGTCACACACACACACACAGACTGGGAGGGGAGGCAGTCACCCACACAGACTGGGAGGCGGGCAGTCATACCCACACACACTGGGAGGTGGGGCAGTCACACTTGCACAGACTGGGAGGGGGGCAGTCATACACACACACACAGACTGGGAGGGGGGCAGACACACACACACAGACTGGAAGGGGGCAGTCACACACACACAGGCGACATGGTGCTTACCTGTAATGCCACTGTAGGGAGCCAGAAGTAGTGAGGCTTTTTTCCAGTCTGCCGGCAGTTTCAGTTGCCAGCTGTGAGCCTTCCTTCTGGTGAACACACACACACACACACACACACACACACACACACACACACACACACACACACACACACACACACACACACACACACACACACACACACACACACACACACACACACACACACACACACACACACACACACACACACACACACACACACACACACACACTACATCCGTCCCCAATACTAAGCCCCGCCCCCGGCAAATCCTGACCTCCAACCAATCCCCTGCTTCTACTCTAAAGCCCCGCCCCCGGCATCCTGCTATTGGGGAAAAAAAAATAATACGGCCGCATCCTCCTCATGCTGCCGCCTCCGCGCACCGCCGCATCCTCCTCACACTGCCGCCTCCGCGCACCGCCGCATCCTCCTCACGCTGCCGCCTCCGCGCACCGCCGCATCCTCCTCACGCTGCCGCCTCCGCGCACCGCCGCATCCTCCTCACGCTGCCGCCTCCGCGCACCGCCGCATCCTCCTCACGCTGCCGCCTCCGCGCACCGCCGCATCCTCCTCACGCTGCCGCCTCCGCGCACCGCCGCATCCTCCTCACGCTGCCGCCTCCGCGCACCGCCGCATCCTCCTCACGCTGCCGCCTCCGCGCACCGCCGCATCCTCACGCTGCCGCCTCTGCGCACCACCGCATCCTCCTCATGCTGCCGCCTCCGCGCACCGCCGCATCCTCCTCATGCTGCCGCCTCCGCGCACCGCCGCATCCTCCTCACGCTGCCGCCTCCGCGCACTGCCGCATCCTCCTCACGCTGCCGCCTCCGCGCACCGCCGCATCCTCCTCACGCTGCCGCCTCCGCGCACCGCCGCATCCTCCTCACGCTGCCGCCTCCGCGCACCGCCGCATCCTCCTCACGCTGCCGCCTCCGCGCACCGCCGCATCCTCCTCACGCTGCCGCCTCCGCGCTCCGCCGCATCCTCCTCACGCTGCCGCCTCCGCGCACCGCCGCATCCTCCTCACGCTGCCGCCTCCGCGCACCGCCGCATCCTCCTCACGCTGCCGCCTCCGCGCACCGCCGCATCCTCCTCACGCTGCCGCCTCCGCGCACCGCCGCATCCTCCTCACGCTGCCGCCTCCGCGCACCGCCGCATCCTCCTCACGCTGCCGCCTCCGCGCACCGCCGCATCCTCCTCACGCTGCCGCCTCCGCGCACCGCCGCATCCTCCTCACGCTGCCGCCTCCGCGCACCGCCGCATCCTCCTCACGCTGCCGCCTCCGCGCACCGCCGCATCCTCCTCACGCTGCCGCCTCCGCGCACCGCCGCATCCTCCTCACGCTGCCGCCTCCGCGCACCGCCGCATCCTCCTCACGCTGCCGCCTCCGCGCACCGCCGCATCCTCCTCACGCTGCCGCCTCCGCGCACCGCCGCATCCTCCTCACGCTGCCGCCTCCGCGCACCGCCGCATCCTCCTCACGCTGCCGCCTCCGCGCACCGCCGCATCCTCCTCACGCTGCCGCCTCCGCGCACCGCCGCATCCTCCTCACGCTGCCGCCTCCGCGCACCGCCGCATCCTCCTCACGCTGTCCGCCTCCGCGCACCGCCGCATCCTCCTCACGCTGCCGCCTCCGCGCACCGCCGCATCCTCACGCTGCCGCCTCCGCGCACCGCCGCATCCTCCTCACGCTGCCGCCTCCGCGCACCGCCGCATCCTCCTCACGCTGCCGCCTCCGCGCACCGCCGCATCCTCCTCACGCTGCCGCCTCCGCGCACCGCCGCATCCTCCTCACGCTGCCGCCTCCGCGCACCGCCGCATCCTCCTCACGCTGCCGCCTCCGCGCACCGCCGCATCCTCCTCACCCTCACGCTGCCGCCTCCGCGCACCGCCGCATCCTCCTCACGCTGCCGCCTCCGCGCACCGCCGCATCCTCCTCACGCTGCCGCCTCCGCGCACCGCCGCATCCTCCTCACGCTGCCGCCTCCGCGCACCGCCGCATCCTCCTCACGCTGCCGCCTCCGCGCACCGCCGCATCCTCCTCACGCTGCCGCCTCCGCGCACCGCCGCATCCTCCTCACGCTGCCGCCTCCGCGCACCGCCGCATCCTCCTCACGCTGCCGCCTCCGCGCACCGCCGCATCCTCCTCACGCTGCCGCCTCCGCGCACCGCCGCATCCTCCTCACGCTGCCGCCTCCGCGCACCGCCGCATCCTCCTCACGCTGCCGCCTCCGCGCACCGCCGCATCCTCCTCACGCTGCCGCCTCCGCGCACCGCCGCATCCTCCTCACGCTGCCGCCTCCGCGCACCGCCGCATCCTCCTCACGCTGCCGCCTCCGCGCACCGCCGCATCCTCCTCACGCTGCCGCCTCCGCGCACCGCCGCATCCTCCTCACGCTGCCGCCTCCGCGCACCGCCGCATCCTCCTCACGCTGCCGCCTCCGCGCACCGCCGCATCCTCCTCACGCTGCCGCCTCCGCGCACCGCCGCATCCTCCTCACGCTGCCGCCTCCGCGCACCGCCGCATCCTCCTCACGCTGCCGCCTCCGCGCACCGCCGCATCCTCCTCACGCTGCCGCCTCCGCGCACCGCCGCATCCTCCTCACGCTGCCGCCTCCGCGCACCGCCGCATCCTCCTCACGCTGCCGCCTCCGCGCACCGCCGCATCCTCCTCACGCTGCCGCCTCCGCGCACCGCCGCATCCTCCTCACGCTGCCGCCTCCGCGCACCGCCGCATCCTCCTCACGCTGCCGCCTCCGCGCACCGCCGCATCCTCCTCACGCTGCCGCCTCCGCGCACCGCCGCATCCTCCTCACGCTGCCGCCTCCGCGCACCGCCGCATCCTCCTCACGCTGCCGCCTCCGCGCACCGCCGCATCCTCCTCACGCTGCCGCCTCCGCGCACCGCCGCATCCTCCTCACGCTGCCGCCTCCGCGCACCGCCGCATCCTCCTCACGCTGCCGCCTCCGCGCACCGCCGCATCCTCCTCACGCTGCCGCCTCCGCGCACCGCCGCATCCTCCTCACGCTGCCGCCTCCGCGCACCGCCGCATCCTCCTCACGCTGCCGCCTCCGCGCACCGCCGCATCCTCCTCACGCTGCCGCCTCCGCGCACCGCCGCATCCTCCTCACGCTGCCGCCTCCGCGCACCGCCGCATCCTCCTCACGCTGCCGCCCTCCGCGCACCGCCGCATCCTCCTCACGCTGCCGCCTCCGCGCACCGCCGCATCCTCCTCACGCTGCCGCCTCCGCGCACCGCCGCATCCTCCTCACGCTGCCGCCTCCGCGCACCGCCGCATCCTCCTCACGCTGCCCTGCCTCCGCGCACCGCCGCATCCTCCTCACGCTGCCGCCCCTCTCCGCGCACACGCCGCATCCTCCTCACGCTGCCGCCTCCGTCCTCACGCTGCCGCCTCCGCGCACCGCCGCATCCTCCTCACGCTGCCGCCTCCGCGCACCGCCGCATCCTCCTCACGCTGCCGCCTCCGCGCACCGCCGCATCCTCCTCACGCTGCCGCCTCCGCGCACCGCCGCATCCTCCTCACGCTGCCGCCTCCGCGCACCGCCGCATCCTCCTCACGCTGCCGCCTCCGCGCACCGCCGCATCCTCCTCACGCTGCCGCCTCCGCGCACCGCCGCATCCTCCTCACGCTGCCGCCTCCGCGCACCGCCGCATCCTCCTCACGCTGCCGCCTCCGCGCACCGCCGCATCCTCCTCACGCTGCCGCCTCCGCGCACCGCCGCATCCTCCTCACGCTGCCGCCTCCGCGCACCGCCGCATCCTCCTCACGCTGCCGCCTCCGCGCACCGCCGCATCCTCCTCACGCTGCCGCCTCCGCGCACCGCCGCATCCTCCTCACGCTGCCGCCGCCTCCGCGCACCGCCGCATCCTCCTCACGCTGCCGCCTCCGCGCACCGCCGCATCCTCCTCACGCTGCCGCCTCCGCGCACCGCCGCATCCTCCTCACGCTGCCGCCTCCGCGCACCGCCGCATCTCCTCACGCTGCCGCCTCCGCGCACCGCCGCATCCTCCTCACGCTGCCGCCTCCGCGCACCGCCGCATCCTCCTCACGCTGCCGCCTCCGCGCACCGCCGCATCCTCCTCACGCTGCCGCCTCCGCGCACCGCCGCATCCTCCTCACGCTGCCGCCTCCGCGCACCGCCGCATCCTCCTCACGCTGCCGCCTCCGCGCACCGCCGCATCCTCCTCACGCTGCCGCCTCCGCGCACCGCCGCATCCTCCTCACGCTGCCGCCTCCGCGCACCGCCGCATCCTCCTCACGCTGCCGCCTCCGCGCACCGCCGCATCCTCCTCACGCTGCCGCCTCCGCGCACCGCCGCATCCTCCTCACGCTGCCGCCTCCGCGCACCGCCGCATCCTCCTCACGCTGCCGCCTCCGCGCACCGCCGCATCCTCCTCACGCTGCCCGCCCTCCGCGCACCGCCGCATCCTCCTCACGCTGCCGCCTCCGCGCACCGCCGCATCCTCCTCACGCTGCCGCCTCCGCGCACCGCCGATCCTCCTCACGCTGCCGCCTCCGCGCACCGCCGCATCCTCCTCACGCTGCCGCCTCCGCGCACCGCCGCATCCTCCTCACGCTGCCGCCTCCGCGCACCGCCGCATCCTCCTCACGCTGCCGCCTCCGCGCACCGCCGCATCCTCCTCACGCTGCCGCCTCCGCGCACCGCCGCATCCTCCTCACGCTGCCGCCTCCGCGCACCGCCGCATCCTCCTCACGCTGCCGCCTCCGCGCACCGCCGCATCCTCCTCACGCTGCCGCCTCCGCGCACCGCCGCATCCTCCTCACGCTGCCGCCTCCGCGCACCGCCGCATCCTCCTCACGCTGCCGCCTCCGCGCACCGCCGCATCCTCCTCACGCTGCCGCCTCCGCGCACCGCCGCATCCTCCTCACGCTGCCGCCTCCGCGCACCGCCGCATCCTCCTCACGCTGCCGCCTCCGCGCACCGCCGCATCCTCCTCACGCTGCCGCCTCCGCGCACCGCCGCATCCTCCTCACGCTGCCGCCTCCGCGCACCGCCGCATCCTCCACGCTGCCGCCTCCGCGCACCGCCGCATCCTCCTCACGCTGCCGCCTCCGCGCACCGCCGCATCCTCCTCACGCTGCCGCCTCCGCGCACCGCCGCATCCTCCTCACGCTGCCGCCTCCGCGCACCGCCGCATCCTCCTCACGCTGCCGCCTCCGCGCACCGCCGCATCCTCCTCACGCTGCCGCCTCCGCGCACCGCCGCATCCTCCTCACGCTGCCGCCTCCGCGCACCGCCGCATCCTCCTCACGCTGCCGCCTCCGCGCACCGCCGCATCCTCCTCACGCTGCCGCCTCCGCGCACCGCCGCATCCTCCTCACGCTGCCGCCTCCGCGCACCGCCGCATCCTCCTCACGCTGCCGCCTCCGCGCACCGCCGCATCCTCCTCACGCTGCCGCCTCCGCGCACCGCCGCATCCTCCTCACGCTGCCGCCTCCGCGCACCGCCGCATCCTCCTCACGCTGCCGCCTCCGCGCACCGCCGCATCCTCCTCACGCTGCCGCCTCCGCGCACCGCCGCATCCTCCTCACGCTGCCGCCTCCGCGCACCGCCGCATCCTCCTCACGCTGCCGCCTCCGCGCACCGCCGCATCCTCCTCACGCTGCCGCCTCCGCGCACCGCCGCATCCTCCTCACGCTGCCGCCTCCGCGCACCGCCGCATCCTCCTCACGCTGCCGCCTCCGCGCACCGCCGCATCCTCCTCACGCTGCCGCCTCCGCGCACCGCCGCATCCTCACGCTGCCGCCTCCGCGCACCGCCGCATCCTCCTCACGCTGCCGCCTCCGCGCACCGCCGCATCCTCCTCACGCTGCCGCCTCCGCGCACCGCCGCATCCTCCTCACGCTGCCGCCTCCGCGCACCGCCGCATCCTCCTCACGCTGCCGCCTCCGCGCACCGCCGCATCCTCCTCACGCTGCCGCCTCCGCGCACCGCCGCATCCTCCTCACGCTGCCGCCTCCGCGCACCGCCGCATCCTCCTCACGCTGCCGCCTCCGCGCACCGCCGCATCCTCCTCACGCTGCCGCCTCCGCGCACCGCCGCATCCTCCTCACGCTGCCGCCTCCGCGCACCGCCGCATCCTCCTCACGCTGCCGCCTCCGCGCACCGCCGCATCCTCCTCACGCTGCCGCCTCCGCGCACCGCCGCATCCTCCTCACGCTGCCGCCTCCGCGCACCGCCGCATCCTCCTCACGCTGCCGCCTCCGCGCACCGCCGCATCCTCCTCACGCTGCCGCCTCCGCGCACCGCCGCATCCTCCTCACGCTGCCGCCTCCGCGCACCGCCGCATCCTCCTCACGCTGCCGCCTCCGCGCACCGCCGCATCCTCCTCACGCTGTCGCCTCCGCGCACCGCCGCATCCTCCTCACGCTGCCGCCTCCGCGCACCGCCGCATCCTCACGCTGCCGCCTCCGCGCACCGCCGCATCCTCCTCACGCTGCCGCCTCCGCGCACCGCCGCATCCTCCTCACGCTGCCGCCTCCGCGCACCGCCGCATCCTCCTCACGCTGCCGCCTCCGCGCACCGCCGCATCCTCCTCACGCTGCCGCCTCCGCGCACCGCCGCATCCTCCTCACGCTGCCGCCTCCGCGCACCGCCGCATCCTCCTCACGCTGCCGCCTCCGCGCACCGCCGCATCCTCCTCACGCTGCCGCCTCCGCGCACCGCCGCATCCTCCTCACGCTGCCGCCTCCGCGCACCGTCCGCATCCTCCTCACGCTGCCGCCTCCGCGCACCGCCGCATCCTCCTCACGCTGCCGCCTCCGCGCACCGCCGCATCCTCCTCACGCTGCCGCCTCCGCGCACCGCCGCATCCTCCTCACGCTGCCGCCTCCGCGCACCGCCGCATCCTCCTCACGCTGCCGCCTCCGCGCACCGCCGCATCCTCCTCACGCTGCCGCCTCCGCGCACCGCCGCATCCTCCTCACGCTGCCGCCTCCGCGCACCGCCGCATCCTCCTCACGCTGCCGCCTCCGCGCACCGCCGCATCCTCCTCACGCTGCCGCCTCCGCGCACCGCCGCATCCTCCTCACGCTGCCGCCTCCGCGCACCGCCGCATCCTCCTCACGCTGCCGCCTCCGCGCACCGCCGCATCCTCCTCACGCTGCCGCCTCCGCGCACCGCCGCATCCTCCTCACGCTGCCGCCTCCGCGCACCGCCGCATCCTCCTCACGCTGCCGCCTCCGCGCACCGCCGCATCCTCCTCACGCTGCCGCCTCCGCGCACCGCCGCATCCTCCTCACGCTGCCGCCTCCGCGCACCGCCGCATCCTCCTCACGCTGCCGCCTCCGCGCACCGCCGCATCCTCCTCACGCTGTCGCCTCCGCGCACCGCCGCATCATCCTCACGCTGCCGCCTCCGCGCACCGCCGCATCCTCCTCACGCTGCTGCCTCCGCGCACCGCCGCATCCTCCTCACGCTGCAGCCTCCGCGCACCGCCGCATCCTCCTCACGCTGCAGCCTCCGCGCACCGCCGCATCCTCCTCACGCCGCCGCATCCTCATGCTGCCGCCTCCGCGCACCGCCGCATCCTCCTCACGCCGCCGCATCCTCCTCACGCCGCCGCCTCCGCCCACCGCCGCATCCTCATGCTGCCGCCTCCGCGCACCGCCGCATCCTCCTCACGCTGCCGCCTCCGCGCACCGCCGCATCCTCCTCACGCTGCCGCCTCCGCGCACCGCCGCATCCTCCTCACGCTGCCGCCTCCGCGCACCGCCGCATCCTCCTCACGCTGCCGCCTCCGCGCACCGCCGCATCCTCCTCACGCTGCCGCCGCCTCCGCGCACCGCCGCATCCTCCTCACGCTGCCGCCTCCGCGCACCGCCGCATCCTCCTCACGCTGCCGCCGCCTCCGCGCACCGCCGCATCCTCCTCACGCTGCCGCCTCCGCGCACCGCCGCATCCTCCTCACGCTGCCGCCGCCTCCGCGCACCGCCGCATCCTCCTCACACTGCCGCCTCCGCGCACCGCCGCATCCTCCTCACGCTGCCGCCTCCGCGCACCGCCGCATCCTCCTCACGCTGCCGCCTCCGCGCACCGCCGCATCCTCCTCACGCTGCCGCCTCCGCGCACCGCCGCATCCTCCTCACGCTGCCGCCTCTGCGCACCGCCGCATCCTCCTCACGCTGCCGCCTCCGCGCACCGCCGCATCCTCCTCACGCTGCCCCCGCGCACCGCCGCATCCTCCTCATGCTGCCGCCTCCGCGCACCGCCGCATCCTCACGCTGCCGCCTCCGCGCACCGCCGCATCCTCCTCATGCTGCCGCCTCCGCGCACCGCCGCATCCTCCTCACGCTGCCCTCACGCACCGCCGCATCCTCCTCACGCTGCCGCCTCCGCGCACCGCCGCATCCTCCTCACGCCGCCGCCTCCGCGCACCGCCGCATCCTCCTCATGCTGCCGCCTCCGCGCACCGCCGCATCCTCCTCACGCTGCCGCCTCCGCGCACCGCCGCATCCTCACGCTGCCCCCGCGCACCGCCGCATCCTCCTCACGCTGCGCCTCCGCGCACCGCCGCATCCTCCTCACGCCGCCGCCTCCGCGCACCGCCGCATCCTCCTCACGCTGCCGCCTCCGCGCACCGCCGCATCCTCCTCACGCTGCCGCCTCCGCGCACCGCCGCATCCTCCTCACGCTGCCGCCTCCGCGCACCGCCGCATCCTCCTCACGCTGCCGCCTCCGCGCACCGCCGCATCCTCCTCACGCTGCCGCCTCCGCGCACCGCCGCATCCTCCTCACGCTGCCGCCTCCGCGCACCGCCGCATCCTCCTCATGCTGCCGCCTCCGCGCACCGCCGCATCCTCCTCACGCTGCCGCCTCCGCGCACCGCCGCATCCTCCTCACGCTGCCGCCTTCGCGCACCGCCGCATCCTCCTCACGCCGCCGCCTCCGCGCACCGCCGCATCCTCCTCATGCTGCCGCCTCCGCGCACCGCCGCAACCTCCTCACGCTGCCGCCTCCGCGCACCGCCGCATCCTCCTCACGCCGCCGCATCCTCCTCACGCCGCCGCCTCCGCACACCGCCGCATCCTCCTCACGCTGCCGCCTCCGCGCACCGCCGCATCCTCCTCACGCTGCCGCCTCCGCGCACCGCCGCATCCTCCTCACGCCGCCACATCCTCCTCACGCCGCCGCCTCCGCACACCGCCGCATCCTCCTCATGCTGCCGTCTCCGCGCACCGCCGCCGCCTCCTCACGCCGCCGCATCCTCCTCACGCCGCCGCCTCCGCACACCGCCGCATCCTCCTCATGCTGCCGTCTCCGCGCACCGCCGCATCCTCCTCACGCTGCCGCCTCCGCGCACCGCCGCATCCTCCTCACGCTGCCGCCTCCGCGCACCGCCGCATCCTCCTCATGCTGCTGCCTCCGCGCACCGCCGCATCCTCCTCACGCTGCCGCCTCCGCGCACCGCCGCATCCTCCTCACGCTCCGCCCCGCCTCCGCGCACCGCCGCATCCTCCTCACGCCGCCGTCTCCGCGCACCGCCGCATCCTCCTCATGCTGCCGTCTCCGCGCACCGCCGCATCCTCCTCACACTGCCGCCTCCGCGCACCGCCGCATCCTCCTCACGCTGCCGCCTCCGCGCACCGCCGCATCCTCCTCATGCTGCCGCCTCCGCGCACCGCCGCATCCTCCTCACGCTGCCGCCTCCGCGCACCGCCGCATCCTCCTCACGCTGCCGCCTCCGCGCACCGCCGCATCCTCCTCACGCTGCCGCCTCCGCGCACCGCCGCATCCTCCTCACGCTGCCGCCTCCGCGCACCGCCGCATCCTCCTCACGCTGCCGCCTCCGCGCACCGCCGCATCCTCCTCACGCTGCCGCCTCCGCGCACCGCCGCATCCTCCTCACGCTGCCGCCTCCGCGCACCGCCGCATCCTCCTCACGCTGCCGCCTCCGCGCACCGCCGCATCCTCCTCACGCTGCCGCCTCCGCGCACCGCCGCATCCTCCTCACGCTGCCGCCTCCACGCACCGCCGCATCCTCCTCACGCTGCCGCCTCCGCGCACCGCCGCATCCTCCTCACGCTGCCGCCTCCGCGCACCGCCGCATCCTCCTCACGCTGCCGCCTCCGCGCACCGCCGCATCCTCCTCACGCTGCCGCCTCCGCGCACCGCCGCATCCTCCTCACGCTGCCGCCTCCGCGCACCGCCGCATCCTCCTCACGCTGCCGCCTCCGCGCACCGCCGCATCCTCCTCACGCTGCCGCCTCCGCGCACCGCCGCATCCTCCTCACGCTGCCGCCTCCGCGCACCGCCGCATCCTCCTCACGCTGCCGCCTCCGCGCACCGCCGCATCCTCACGCTGCCGCCTCTGCGCACCGCCGCATCCTCCTCATGCTGCCGCCTCCGCGCACCGCCGCATCCTCCTCACGCTGCCGCCTCCGCGCACCGCCGCATCCTCCTCACGCCGCTGTCTCCGCGCACCGCCGCATCCTCCTCATGCTGCCGTCTCCGCGCACCGCCGCATCCTCCTCACGCTGCCGCCTCCGCGCACCGCCGCATCCTCCTCATGCTGCCGTCTCCGCGCACCGCCGCATCCTCCTTACACTGCCGCCTCCGCGCACCGCCGCATCCTCCTCATGCTGCCGCCTCCGCGCACCGCCGCATCCTCCTCAAGCTGCCGCCTCCGCGCACCGCCGCATCCTCCTCACGCTGCCGCCTCCGCGCACCGCCGCATCCTCCTCACGCTGCCGCCTCCACGTAACCGCCGCATCCTCCTCACGCTGCCGCCTCCGCGCACCGCCGCATCCTCCTCACGCTGCCGCCTCCGCGCACCGCCGCATCCTCCTCACGCTGCCGCCTCCGCGCACCGCCGCATCCTCCTCACGCTGCCGCCTCCGCGCACCGCCGCATCCTCCTCACGCTGCCGCCTCCGCGCACCGCCGCATCCTCCTCACGCTGCCGCCTCTGCGCACCGCCGCATCCTCCTCACGCTGCCGCCTCCGCGCACCGCCGCATCCTCCTCACGCTGCTGCCTCCGCGCACCGCCGCATCCTCCTCATCCTGCCGCCTCCGCGCACCGCCGCCGCCTCGCGCACGGTACCAGTCAACAGGGGCAAAACCCGGGACATTTCCGGGACGGACTGTCAACCGGGACAGCACAGAAAAAAACGGGACTGTGCCGGCAAAACCGGGACAAATGGTCACTCTATAAATACACCTTATACTCCACATGCAGCACGTAACCGTGAATGCAGTATATACTCTATATACGCCATGTACCCCAATTACGACACCTTATAACCCTGCATGCAGCAAATGTACACCTTATAATCCACATACCGCACTTAACCCTGACTGCGGTATATACACTATACCCGCCATGTAACCCAATTACAGCACATTACAACACTGAATGCAGCATAAATACACCTTATACTCCACATGCAGCACGTAACCGTGAATGCAGTATATACACTATATACGCTATGTAACCCAGTTACAGTACATTGTAACGGCGAATGCAGCACCTATACACACCCTATCGTACAACAGAACGTAACTACGAGTGCAGTATACACACTATATAGCACCATGTCACCCCATTACAGCCCATTGTAACTTCGGATGCGGTATATATACACCCCCTATAATCCAAATACAATATACGCCATGTAACCCAATTACAGCCAATTGTACCTCGAATGCAGCTCGTATGCCTTATACCCCGAATACAACGCATTATAACCATACCCCGAATACAACGCATTATAACCACACTGAGGTGTATACACTTTATTCCCCACATACAGCCCGCTATCACTACGAATGTGGTACGCAGCGATACCCACGGCCATTCTAGCATTGATCATAACTTTATCCAATGTTGAAAGAAATCAATTACAGCACATTATACCACTGCCATGTAACCCCACTGAGTGTCCCGTGCTCCAACCCCGGGGGGGGGGGGGTTGGGGGATACCCACGGCCATTCTGTTGGGGGAACCGTCGTGGCAAAAAAACGTGGGGGGTTGTTGTGCCTCTCCTCGTCCTCCCTCTGGCCCCCCCCCCTCCCCAGCCGCAGAGGCTGATGGAGGGCGAGCCACGTGGCAAGGGAATCCCCCCTGGCTATTCCCTGGTACCGGCAAGGGGATCCCCCCGTTCCCCGGAGGCCCCCCCTCCCCGCCCGCCAGCTACCAAGGCTGATGGAGGGAGAGCCACGCGGTA
The DNA here is from genome assembly GCF_040206685.1 of Ascaphus truei. NCBI lineage: Eukaryota > Metazoa > Chordata > Amphibia > Anura > Ascaphidae > Ascaphus > Ascaphus truei. The sequence continues at coordinate 130,296 of NW_027457062.1, forward strand.
AGGGGGATCCCCACTAGCTATCCCTTGGTCTGGCAGGCGGATCCCCCCCTTCGCGGGAGGCCCCCCCCCTCCCCGCCCGCCGAGCAGGCCAGCCACGGAGGCTGAGGGAGGGAGAGCCACGCGGTAGGGGGATCCCCCGTGGCAGCACTCCCCGGCCGCCTCGCAACTATCCCCTGGACAGCCATAGCGGAGGCGGAGGGGGGGGGATGCTGCGATCGGGCCCAAAGGGAGACTACAAACTCACCTGGAGGAGAGGAGAGGACACTAAACTTCGCAGCAGACCGGGAGCAGAATGGAAGATTCAGCTCCCGGCTGCCTCTTTTGTACTGACCTAGGCCTGCCCCCCCCCCCCAGGGGGGGCCGCGATGGCGGCCCAGAGATCCCAGGGAGGTGAGGGGGGAGGTGGCTTGCCCCCTGGTCATGGGCTTCCCTTGCCTAATTGGCTGGAGGGATTGCTTCTGCAGGGGGCCAAGCTTTATATATTATGTGTATAGACTCTACCGCGCTGGGAGTCCGTCCCCGGACCTGATAATCAGCCCTTCCCCGCTCACCATTTGTCCCGGCACTTAGCTGCTCCCAGCTCTTTGTCACGACCCTGCATTTCTCTGCAGACAACGCAGCTAAGTGAATTACTGTGCCTGCATGCAAAGAAATGCTAAAACACACATTACATTACTGGCTGCCTTTCTAAGGCCGTGTTCGGGGTGGCTGCTACGCGACGCGTGCGTGCGCACGTCCGTCGCAATTTTAGATTGTTTGGTGGGAGTGTTCAAACTGAAAACTCCACCGGCGGTAAAGTGCAGCGTTGACGCCGCTGTAACCAGAAATGATATTTGGGGCTGCAGTCGCATCACGTGAGCTGGTTCAGCGAACCAGCTCCGTGACACGTTCCCCCCGCCAAGCCCCCAAATGCCGCGACCCGACTCCTGCAGCCTGAACACAGATCGCCAGGCTGCAGGAGCACGCGGGGGAGGTGCGCGTGGACGCACGCTGCCGCAGCAGCCACGCTGAACTCAGCCTTACTGTATGGGGAAAAGGCTACACTCTAACATGGGGCATAAAGTGCTTTTCTACATATATATAGCCTGGCCTTCGGCATCTATTGCTAATTCTGGGCCTTTCCTCTGTCAGTCCTGTTAGAACAGGCAGTGGAAAGGTTAATTCCTTCAGTTAGCCTGTTTGCATTTCAGCTCTGAGTATAGTAGCAATATTCAGGGGCAGGCCTAAGCAACCTTTGAGCATGTTAATCCAAAGGGTGGATATGGGTTGGAACACCCCCTGATGTGTGTGAGCCAATCGGAATCCAGCTTTGAGTTGTAATGATTCAAAGCTAGAGACACTCCCGGAGCGGAGGGGGGGAGGAAAGGGGAGCGGAGGAGGGGGGGGGAAAGGGGAGCGGAGGAGGGGGGGGAAAGGGGAGGGTTGGAGGGGGGGGAAAGGGGAGCGGAGGGGGGGGAAAGGGGAGCGGAGGGGGGGGAAAGGGGAGCGGAGGGGGGGGGAAAGGGGAGCGGGGGGGGGGAAAGGGGAGCGGAGGAGGGGGGGGAAAGGGGAGTGGAGGGGGGGGGAAAGGGGAGCGGAGGGGGGGGGGAAAGGGGAGCAGAGGGGGGGGAAAGGGGAGCGGAGGGGGTGGTGGAAAGGGGAGCGGGGGGAGAAAGGGGAGCGGGAGGGGGGAGAAAGGGGAGCGGGAGGGGGGAGAAAGGGGAGGGGGGAGAAAGGGGAGCGGGAGGGGGGAGAAAGGGGAGGGGGGGGGAGAAAGGGGAGGGGGGGGAGAAAGGGGAGGGGGGGGAGAAAGGGGAGGGGGGGGATCGACACACTGCTTGGACAGTTAAGGCAGGTGTCATTACGTCCCTCATAACGCACACACAAAAAACGTCTGCTACAGCCGTGTATAACGCGGGGGAACTCTTCCCTAACTCCTCCTGTTGTCACCCTTCAAATCCCGGCACCAAACTTGGGCGCAAAGACCTTGCAACAATTTGCCTCGCTACATCACCCCCTTGGCCTAATAAACATGCTATTACTATTAGTTCACAATAGCCCAAGGAAGGGGGGTTACATTTGTTGGGCGATCTGATTGAAAAACACAAAGCCCCCCCCCGTTCCCCGTGACTCGCGGCTCGCCCCCCCACCCGTTCCCTGTGACTCGCGGCTCGCCCCCCCACCCGTTCCCCGTGACTCGTGGCTCGCCCCCCCCCCCCCTCAGTTCCCCGTGACTCGCGGCTCGCCCCCCCCCCCCGTTCCCCGTGACTCGCCCCCCCCACCCGTTCCCCGTGACTCGCGGCTCGCCCCCCCACCCGTTCCCCGTGACTCGTGGCTCGCCCCCCCCCCTCAGTTCCCCGTGACTCGCGGCTCGCCCCCCCCCCCCGTTCCCCGTGACTCGCGTCCCCCCCCGTTTCCCGTGACTCGCGGCTCACCCCCCCCGTTCCCCATGACTCGCCCCCCCCCCGTTCCCCGTGACTCGCGCTCCCCCCCGCCGGCGCCCACTTGTCCCCCGATGTGCCGTCCGGCTGAGTGAGGCGTGCAGCCGGCGGCAGGAAGCACCCTGTGTGGGCCTGTGTGGGCCTGTGTGGGCCTGTGTGGGCCTGAGGCGCGAGGCTGCGCGCCTGAAATGGGAGAGTTACTGGCGCCATAAGCTGAGGCGGGACGCGCAGTTACTTACCTGAGGGGGAGGTAGCGCCGGGGAGGTAAGGAAGCGGCTGGGGTAGGAGGGCCGTGCTTCCCCTCCGTCTGGAGCCGGTGCAGGGCGGCGCACGTGATGGGGGGGATGGACAGAGGGGGGGGTGGTGTGTGTGTGTGTGTGTGTGTGTGTGTGTGTCCTGTCTGTATATGTGTATGTGTCCTGTCTGTCTATCTGTGTCCTGTCTGTGTATCTCAGTGTGTGTGTGTGTATCTGTGTGTGTCTCAGTGTGTGTGTATCTCAGTGTGTGTGTGTGTGTGTGTGTGTGTGTGTGTATCTGTGTGTGTCTCAGTGTGTGTGTATCTCAGTGTGTGTGTGTGTGTGTGTATCTGTATGTGTCTCAGTGTGTGTGTATCTTTGTGTGTGTCTCAGTGTCCTGCCTGTGTGTGTCTCCGTGTCCTGCCTGTGTGTGTCTCCGTGTGTGTGTGTATCTCTGTGTGAGTGTATGTGTGTGTCCGGCCAATGAGAGGTGTGCGGGGGCGGGCCAAGGGAGCCAATGGGATTGCCGCTAGGGACACAGGGGACACAGGGAGACACATACAGACACGGCCACAGAACACTTTCACAAATAGATAGATAGATAGATAGATAGATAGATAGATAGATAGATAGATAGATAGATAGATAGATAGATAGATATACACACACTATTAAGGTTATGGTGGGTAAAAAAGTGACAAAAACCCTCCACAGTAAAGCATAAAGCAACTGTAAATATTACTGTATGTTCATTTGCATGTCTTAGACAGGTCTGCAACCCTGTCTTTCCCCATTGTCACCCAGCATACAGCGCTTCCACTGCAGCAAGGGATTCTGGGAAATGACATGCAAATGAGCACTCAGTGCCACCTTTTGTCTCAAGCTCGTATTACACAAGCCAATCCTCAAGCCAATGCACACTGTTTTAAACACAGCTTTTAGACAGAGGCTGGGATGAGATGCAAAGCCATTAAACCCACTCACAGACATGTTTCAACCTTTTTTTTTTTAACTTTTTTATTCAACAACTTTTTTAAGTTTACAGACTTTTTGGGAAACCAAAAAAACACACCATAGTGACAACAGTCACCCAACATTAGAAAGACACCAAAACATAATATATTTACATTTTCTTCCTTCATCCTTCAGATATATACAAACACAAAGATAAACTTTTCAGAAGGATAAAAAAAAACATAACTTTACGAAAAAACCCTATAACCAAAACATCATACAAAGATAAGAACCATATACTTCAAGATTCTTTCATTTAAAAACAAAAACCCTTTCTCTATTCTCATGTGATGCGATCATCTGTTTTAATTCTTTCTCCATACGTTCCAAACCTCTCTTACTTTCCTCTAACTGGAATCCAGACATCACACTTTTTTCATACCCGTCCCTTGCCTCTTTCACATCCCAATATCTCCGCCCAAATCCCCTCGCAAGTTGATTGTGCAAAACCTCTTCCTTTGTAAGCCCTACTTCATCCTTTCCCTGGGTGCTCCTCCCCTTACTATCTCCCGCAGAATTTGCCTCTTTTGCCTGTACAATCCCTTTTTTGCCTGCCTTTTCTTCACTTTCGTTCCCACTTACTCCACTTACACTTCTCTGTATTTTAGTTCCCTCCACGCTTATCTGACTTTTTTGTGAGGACGAGCTGTTGCTCTCGCTACTCTCTTTCTCCCTCACCTCTCCCCTAGCCTCTTTTATTTTAACCCACTGTACATGCTCCTTTTTTAATTCTTCATATTGCTCTTTTGTCAGATGTTTTCTTTGGTACATCATTTTTTCCAATCTTTCTATTATCTGTTCATCACTACTACCCCCATGCTGCTTCCGGAAAATACCCACCCAAAACAGAACATCTCCCACTGCGTTCTCAAATTGTTCCATTTTCTCTTTTAGGGTTACCTTCCCTGATATTTTTTTAACTTTACTCTCTACACCCTTCTCTCTAGGCTCCACTTTACTCTGGCAATCCTTATGATCCTTTGTTTCTATCCCTTGCGAAGACTCGTTTTTGCTTCCACTAACAACAAACCCTTTACACTTACTCTTTCCCTCTTTACCTTTTCCACTCGCACCACCAGGGCCTGCCTTCTCCTCAGTTTCTTGCGCTTCCCTATCTAACTTCTTATTTTCCTCTTTTCCTTTACTCACGGTCTGTTCCTCTTCCCTACTAACGTCAATACTGGACAAATCCAGCGCACAAAACTTTGACTTCGTCACCTTATCTTGCCGTAGCTCACTCTTCCCCTCCCCATCAACTGTACAAACATCATTGTCACTTTGTAAACTTAGTTTTTGCACCCCTTTCTTGGGTCCGGTCGTGTCCATTATTTCCACTTCCACCTCCCCCTCTATTGGGCCACTTGCTAGCATTTCTTCTCTTCTTAAATCCTCCTCATACATTGCTGTTATAGCCGGATCAAGCCCTCCCTCTTGGGAACTCTCCATCTCACAAATTCCCAGACCCTCCACTGTCTCTTCCTCTTCTTCTAGCACACTGTCCCCTTTAGCTGTCTGGGCATATGTCCTTTTAGTGCACTGCCGTGCCAAGTGTCCTTCCTCTCCGCATAGATGGCATCTCTTAGGGACTCCACAGTTGGCTGCAGTATGTCCCTCTTCCCCGCAATTACGGCACACAATTCCCGTTTTCCTGCAACCCTCCTTTGTATGTCCATAAGTGTGGCAATGCCTGCAATATAGAGGCTGTCCCGAGTAAAACAAAAATCCTCTGTCTCCTCTGATATTGAACATGGCCGGTGGGTGTGTCACTCCTTCCGCACATGATGGATCCCGTCTCAACCGTACCCAGAAACGTCTCTTCCCGTTGAACATGCCATATGGGTTTTTAAGTTCTTCACCTCCTCTGATCATTTCACAATACTGTTTCAAAAAAGTCACAATCTCCTCTTTCCTTGCATACGGAGTGTACATGTGAAGTACAAGTGGTCTCTCCTCCAGCATAAAACTTGGAATTACCTTGATGCCATGTAAGATCGGATCACCAGACTTCTCCTTGCACTTTTCAAAAGTGCACCAAACATCCGCTACTTGATGACAGGTCAGGTCATAAATCCCCTGTGCAGGGAAATCCTGAAGGCAGAAGATCCTCTCAGTGTCCAGACCGATCAATTGCTTCAGCACCTTCTCCACTATCCACAGCAGGTTCACTCGACTTCTCTCGGTCTCCTCGATCAGGAACCGAATGGAATTGCGCATTCCAGCTTGCGATGTCATCTCTGCTCTCCCAAGCTCAGGTGCGGCACCCCAAAAGCTCAGCTTTTTTTTTTTTTTTTTTTAAAGTTTTATTCACATCACATATATTTACAAACAGAAAATGAGAACTTTTCCAAAAGATACTAAATCACATAATTACATTTCTTCAAAAACACATACTGTAAATACATTACTTTCTGTACAAAAAAGGTCAGAATTTATCTTGTCATTCCACAGCTTTTCCTTCTAAACACACAACAACAAAACCACTTTTCCACACCTTCAACTAACACCACCTACATTCGCATATTCTCCCTGTATATACTATTCTCATTACATTTTCTTTCTCTTTTTCCTCTTCATTTCTTTACATAATGTTATACCTCTATTTCTTTTCTAAACCTCCTTTCTTTATTTTTGCTTTCTTTTTCTGTTTTTTTCTGCTTTTCCTGCTTTTTAACATACACCCATTCCATTATTTCCTCCCCATTTACAATCCCCACAAACTCCAAAACTTTTTCCACCTCTTCCCCTGAACAAAACTCTTCTCTCCTCCTCTCCTCTTCTTTTGCTTTACAGGATGCTGCTTCTACCTCTGCTACATGTCTAATTATCCAATCGTCCTCACTGTCTTCCTCCACTAACTTTTCCCTTTCCACAGAAAGACCCTTCTTACTTCCCCTCTCAATCTCTACCTCCTCCTCTACTCTTGGCTGACATTCTTCATTCTCTTTATAATCACACAGAAAGTCACAAAATAACCTCTCCTCTGTTGTAAGCTGATATACTTCCTTCTCTTCAGACTCACACAATATTTCACTCACAAACTCCAAAACTTTTCCCGCCTCTCCTTCTTTTCCCTTTCCATCCTCACTGACATAACCTCTGAGCTGACCTTTCTCACTATTCTGCACCTGTACATTAGTCTTTTCCGGACTCTGTCTCATCATTTGTCTAGCACGATTACCCACAATTGATGACATCGTACTTGTCCTTTTTGTGCACCAAATCTCACTCTTCTTTAAACACTTTCTCGCCAAATGTCCAGACTCATAGCAAAAGTCACATTTCTTTTGTACTCTGCATTTTGCAGCCACATGACCCTCTTTACCACAGTTGTGACACACCATTCCCACCTCCCCACATCTCTCTTCCAAATGTCCATATTGTTGACAGTTCTTACATCTCTTGGGTTGGCCCCAATATTCCAAAAAGCCTTTTTTCCCACCCACCTTGAAAACAGCAGGGGGGTGCATCACTCCCCCTGCACATGCTGGGTCCGGTCTTAGACGTACGTGAAATTCCCGCTTGCCATTAAATATCCCATAGCAATTCAAAAGTTCTTCACCATCTCTTACAGTTGCACAATAATGTCTCAAAAACAAGGCTATCTCCTCCTTCTTCACAAAAGGATCATACATGTGCACAATTATGCTTCTTTCCTCCAACAAAAAACTTGGGATAACACTGATCCCCTTCATCCTCTGGTCACTCGCGTTTTTCTTGCATCTCTCATATGCACTCAAGCAGTCCTCCTCCTTGCGGAAGGTCACATCAAAGATTCCCTCTTCCTGGAAGTCCTGCAGACAGTAGACTTGTGCAATCTTCATCTCCACCAGGTCAATCAAGATCTCCTCCACGATATACTGGAGTCTCACCTGGGCTCTCTCCGCCTCAACCACCAGGAATCTGATGGTCTGCTTTCGGTTCTCCATCGCCGCCGTCTTTGTCCTCGTCATCCTGAGCTTCGGTGCGACGCCCTAATAGCAGCAGGGGGGTTAAGCCTATTATGGCGATCCCCCCAGGCAAAGGCGTCGGCCCGTCACTCTCTCTCTCTCCTGCTCACGTGCTTGTCCGCTCCTGACCGCCCCGTGCTCAAGCTGTCATGCTCCGTCTGTCCAACCGTCAAGGATCTGGTGCGGCACCCCAAAAGCAGCGAGGGGGTTTAGTCCATCAGGACGATCCCCCAAGGCCAAGGCGCCGGCCCTTCACCATCTCTCTCTCTCTCTCTCCTTGTCCGCTCTTGATCACCTCCCGCTGCCTGAGATGGCGTACCCCCCTAATAGCAGCATGAGTCTTAAGTCCCTTCCGGAACGATGACTCAAGGCCAAGGGGGCACAGTCTCAGCTACACCGCTGTTTCGACCTTGATGGGTCTCATCAGTGTGGGGTTGGTCTTAATGGCAAAGCAGGTTTGAGACTAGACTAGGTAATCACCACTACTATTAAGGTTATGGTGGGTAAAAAAGTGACAAAAACCCTCCACAGTAAAGCATAAAGCAACTGTAAATATTACTGTATGTTCATTTGCATGTAAAGGTAATCCCAAATTTTATGCTGGAGGAGAGACCACTTGTACTTCACATGTACACTCGGTATGCAAGGAAAGAGGAGATTGTGACTTTTTTGAAACGGTATTGTGAAATGATTAGAGGAGGTGAAGAACTAAAAAATCTGTATGGCATGTTCAACGGGAAGAGACGTTTCTGGGTACGGTTCAGACGGGATCCATCATGTGCGGGAGGAGTGACACACCCACCGGCCATGTTCAATATTAGAGGAGACAGAGGATTTTTGTTTTACTCGGGACAGCCTCTATATTGCAGGCATTGCCACACTTATGGACATACAAAGGAGGGTTGCACCAGAACGGGAATTGTGTGCCGTAATTGCGGGGAAGAGGGACATACTGCAGCCAACTGTGGAGTCCCTAAGAGATGCCATCTATGCGGAGAGGAAGGACACTTGGCACGGCAGTGCACTAAAAGGACATATGCCCAGGCAGCTAAAGGGGACAGTGTGCTAGACGAAAAGGAAGAGACAGTGGAGGGTCTGGGAATTTGTGAGATGGAGTTCCCAAGAGGGAGGGCGTGATCCTGCTATAACAGCAATGTATGAGGAGGATTTAAGAAGAGAAGAAATGCTAGCAAGTGGCCCAATAGAGGGTTTGGCGGGTTCTATAAGTGATATCGTGGAGAAAAAAGAGGAAGATCTCTTCCTGGACTCCTTGGCCCAGAAACTGGAGGTGGGGGGAGGGGAGGAGACGGGAGCAGTGCATCAGAAAGATGCGGGGGAGGGGGAAATACGGTCATTGAGTGTGGTGGAACCTAGCTGGGCGGAATGTATGGAGTTTCAAGATGCACAGAGGGGGAGGGAAGGTCCCCAAGATGTCTTGGAGGAGGAAATGGAAATAGGAGGGAAAAAAGCTGAAAAGCGTAAAAATCTGCAAGGGATAGAAACAAAAGAAGATAAGGATAGCCAGAGTAAAGGGGAGCCTAGAGAGGAAGGTGTAGAGGGTAAAGTTGTAAAAGTATCAGGGAAAGTAACCCTAAAAGTGAAGATGGAACATTTTGAAGACGCAGTGGGAGATGTTCTATTTTGGGTTGGTATTTTTCGGAAGCAGCATGGGGGGAGTAGTGAGGAACAGATAATAGAAAGATTAGAAAAACTGATGTACCAAAGAAAACAGCTGACAAAAGAGCAGTATGAAGAATTAAAAAAGGAGCATGTACAGTGGGTTAAAATAAAAGAGGCTAGGGGAGAGGTGAGAGAGAAGGAGAGAAGTGAGGGCAATAGCTCGTCCTCACAAAGCCAGATAAGCGTGGAGGGAACTAAAATACAGAGAAGTGTAAGTGGAGTAAGTGGGAATGAAAGTGATGGAAAGGCAGGCCAACAGAGTGGGGGTGAAGGGGGAGAGATTAGGGAAAGTAAAGGGGGAAAAGGAGAAAAGGCAGGCCTTAGTGGAAGAACAAAAGTAAGTTATGAAAGCGAGAGAGAAAGGAAGGCGAGGGAGTGGCATGTAAAAGAGGTGATAAATAATATAAATAAAGAGGCAGGTGACTTAGGGTTAAATGTTTCAAAAACGGGATGGCTGAAAGTACAGTTCCCAAAAGCAGAGGTGTCTAAAGAGGAAGTAAGAAAATTAGGAATACAATGTAGTACGTATCATATCCGTGAGGCGTTAGAGAAATTGCTGGGACACGTGAAGTAATTAGATGCAATGTTAAATGTCCTGTGGAAAGTACGAAAAGTCGCGAGTAGAAATGGGAAGTAACCATATTTTTTTGTATTGAGTGTGTTTGGTAGTAGATGCACAGATGATGCCTTGGAATGTGTTGTTTTGTTTGGCTTTTTAGAATGGTTTTGTGCCTTTGGGTTGGTTTTTGTCTTGGCAATATAAGGATTGTATAGTGATGTTTTCGGTTTATTATTTTCTGTAAAATGATACTAAATGGTTGTTAATATGTGAACCGTAAAAAAAAAAAAAATGTCTGTGAGTGGGTTTAATGGCTTTGCATCTCATCCCAGCCTCTGTCTAAAAGCTGTGTTTAAAACAGCATGCATTGGCTTGAGGATTGGCTTGTGTAATACGAGCTTGAGACAAAAGGTGGCACTGAGTGCTCATTTGCATGTCATTTCCCAGAATCCCTTGCTGCAGTGGAAGCGCTGTATGCTGGGTGATAATGGGGAAAGACAGGGTTGCAGACCTGTCTAAGACATGCAAATGAACATACAGTAATATTTACAGTTGCTATATATATATACATATATATGTACCCCTCAGTTTTATACAGTCATGGTGTTCATCATGTGTGGGACGCAGAGCCCAGAACCTAATGTCATGTTAGCATCAGAGAGTCACAGTAATAACTCAGCACTCACCCATGTAACACCTTCTCTGGTAGCTCTCTGTCTGTGTCTCTATCTACCTTTCTGTCTCCTGCATGACCAGGGAGGCTGCGAGGGACCCCCTCCCCCTCCCACTTGGAACCGGTACCCACATATAACAGACGAGTAATGACAGACTCAGTTTGGAGGTATAAAAGGCCGCGGCTTTGTTTATTAACAATCATAATACTGGAGTAAGCGCTAGTCCAAGCCAGAGTGGGGTCAGAGGGTCAGCCAGGCCTTGGCCTGCCACCCCCGTACCCGGCCGACCCCTAAAGAGCCGGCCGTTGTCGCGAGTGGCTTCCCGGGTGTCACGTTAGCTTGACCCCGCCCAATCGCTCCTACCCCCGGGCGACGCCCGCCCCGAGCCCATCTGGCAAGGACAAGCACTTACCCCCGAACTGCCGCCGCGACAGTGGTAAAATGACCAACTGGAGCCTCCTGAAGGAACTTCAGTCCTTTGTTTCTCGGGAGATCTTCGGACACTGCCCTGTAAAATATGATGGTACATGTTACAGCTTACAGGTAGTGCAGACAGCTTATCACCAAGGGAATTGTAAATACTCCACGGAGTGGCCGGGGGCAAGCGTCTGCCCCCGACTGTCTTGCTAATGGGGTGGGTGGGTTGGATACTTCGCAGCAGACCGGGAGCAGAATGGAAGATTCAGCTCCCGGCTGTCTCTTTTGTACTGCCCTAGGCCTGTCCCCTCCCCCCCCCAGGGGGGGCCGCGACGGCGGCCCAGAGATCCCAGCGAGGTGAGGGGGGAGGGGGGCTTGCCCCCTGGTCATGGGCTTCCCTCGCCTAATTGGCTGGAGGGATTGCTTGACCAGGGAGGCTGCGAGGGACCCCCTCCCACTTGGAAACGGTACCCACATATAACAGACAAGTAATGACAGACTCAGTTTGGAGGTATAAAAGGCTGCGGCTTTGTTTATTAACAATCATAATACTGGAGTAAGCGCTAGTCCAAGCCAGAGTGGGGTCAGAGGGTCAGCCAGGCCTTGGCCTGCCACCCCCGTACCCGGCCGACCCCTAAAGAGCCGGCCGTTGTCGCGAGTGGGTTCCCGGGTGTCACGTTAGCTTGACCCCGCCCAATCGCTCCTACCCCCGGGCGACGCCCGCCCCGAGCCCATCTGGCAAGGACAAGCACTTACCCCCGAACTGCCGCCACTCACGGCTCTATTTAAACCTCCTTAAATTAGATCGTGCCGCCAACCCCGCAAGGACCCTCTCCAGCCCCTCCTGCAATTCGTTATTGAACAAGTCCGCCCCTATCTCGGATAAGTGTGTGCCGTCGGCCGGGAACAGGCCAGTTGACTTGTTGTCGAACTCGGGATGGGTGATCTGCCATCCCCCACACTGCGTCACAAACTTCCCCACCATCTTGTTCAGTTTGACCCGCGCTCAGTCGATGGCGCCCGGTGCCCTTGCGCCCCTCCACACTCTCCTGCACAATATGTCCGACCAAACGATCTGTACTTCTGGCCAACGGGCGAGCATGAGGGCTAGGTCGTGTTTTATTGAATTAACCAGCTCGAAGTAGCGTCGAGCGGCCAGGTCGTTGCCCCCGACGTGGAGGAGCAAGATCTGCGGCGCCCTCCTATCCCTGCCCATCACCATTAGCCGCGGGAGCAACTGAGCCCACCGCAGCCCCCTACCTCCCCCCCATACCACATTTGCCTCCTCCGTTCGCAACCCGAGGTTAGCCCCGCATGGGCGTTTGACGGCCCGCTTCTCTGCCCAGTGTATAAGCGAGTCTCCGATTATCCAAGTGGGTGCGGCGTCTGTGAAGGCATAAAGAGGATGAGGGGGTTTATCCAAGCACGCTAAATACCAGATAATGCGGGCCTGATATAGGACCGGTATCTGTTAGACTTCCATCGCCCTATCTTTTGTACAAAAAATGCAATGACCCGGCGCTTCAGGCTACAACAATACCCCAGTCCAATGATTAGTCCATATAGATATGGAAAGTTCTTTTCAATATTCCAGCTGATGGAGCGATGGTGATCCAATTGCTGGCTGCTGGTTCCGAACTCCTCCTAGTATGTAATGGACAAAAAGGAAAAGACCATTGCGCAGCCACAAGAATCCATAAATAACTCCACAACAGATTAAAGTAATGAACTTACAGACTTGCTGTGTTATTGTTCCTTTGAGACAATCTGTGCTTTTAACCTCTTCTCTTCCAGATATCACGAATCCCACGTGTTGTATGTCTATCCTCCAGGTTTCCTGTCTGTTCACAGCATTACCACTTGGTCATAGTTCCCATGTGTTCCCAGAAAGGAAATAACATGGAAGATGATGGTGCAGATTGAAAAAAAATTTATTACAATAAAAATAAAAAAACAGCCAAGGGCTTACTCACATAAACCAGGCTGTGTAAAAACAGCTGACAACGTGCTGTCCGCAGCTTGATACAATCAGGTAGGCAGGCTTCTGGGAGGATGGCGCTATTGTTGTTTGCAAACCCTGAAGTGGCGTCTAACTCTCAGTAGTTACTCTGCGAGATTCGCCCCCTCTATTTGCTATAGCTTCCTCTATCTCAGCTTGAGGTGGCCAGCACTGCAGAATGTGCTCTGCTCACCTCTCTGGGTAACTGCCGTCAGCCCGCGCTACGCCTCGTGATGTCACACTCTGATGTCACACTCTGGCGTCTCTCCTGATCGCTATGCTCCTGCTTCTGAAGACCGTGTCAGTTCTAGCTCCTCCCTCTCCATACGCGTTTCGTGACGCAATGTGGTCACTTCATCAGTGGATGAGGGGGGATAAGTATATACACCATATAATCCAAACCCGTCATGTAACCGCGCATGTGGTCTATAAACATTATATTCAGAACCCAGCACGTAACCATGATCGCAGTGTATACCATATAATCCAAATACAGCACGCCACCACCACTGCGGTACCGTATACACCCCTGTAACCCAAATACCGCACATTATAACCCTGACTGTAGCATATATACCCGTTATAATCCAATACGGCGCGTAACCTTGAATGCAGTATATCCACTATACCCGCCATGTAACCCACTTAAAGCACATTATAACACTGAATGCAGCATATATACACCTTATACTCCACATGCCGCACGTAACCGTGAATGCAGTATATACTCTATAAACGACTTTATAACCCTGAATGAAGCATATATACACTTTATAATCCACATACAGCACTTACCCTGAATGCGGTATATACACTATGTACGCCATGTAACCCAATTACAGCACATTACAACACTGAATGCAGCATAAATACATAGGGTGACCAGATTTCGAAAATGAAAAACCGGGACACCTTAAAAAATAATTTATTAAACAAATTACATCACGTGACACCCCCCGTTGCCATGACAATGAGACACTTTGATGCCCCTGCAGTGTTAGTGTGTATAGAGGTGGGGGCTTTGCTTGGGCCCTTCAACTCTTACAGCCAGGGCATTATTGGCCAGGAATGCCCAGTTCGGAGGGGATTACTACTTCAAAATGTACTTGATTCGTAACAACATCAAAAAACTCTAATACCAATAACTAACAACCACAGACAATGGTAATCTAAACCATCAAATAAAATGTCTACGGCCCTTGTTCAAGCATGTTTGCGGTACTTACCAGATAAATCAATGCCTGCAATCCACGACTGTATCCGCCTCTCCGAGCGTCTGAAAGCAATCCAGCGTTCCTGGTGTGTGGCTGAAGAGGTGAGGGACTCCCTCCTCTCAAACGGAAAAGAAGAGCAAAAAATAGAGTTGGAACATACCTATCATACAGGGATGAGAGAGAGAGACAGAGAATGAGAGAGAGACAGAGAATGAGAGAGAGACAGAGAATGAGAGAGAGACAGACAATGAGAGAGACACAGAGAATGAGAGAGACACAGAGAATGAGAGAGACACAGAGAATGAGAGAGAGACAGACACAGAGGGCCTCATGCAGAGAGCATAGAATTTTCAAATTGGCGAATTTCATAAAAAGTAGCTTTTTTGGAGAGTTTTATTCTCCATATGCAGAAAAGTGCGAATTCTGCTATGTTTAACATGGATGCGTGTGGCGAGTTTGAATGGGAAAGATGCGCGCTTCAGAAATGTGTAAAAAAAAAATCGCGGCTTTTTTCCCCCCTTTGCTATAGGCGGCGAGCGCCATTTTATTGCCAACTTTTCCTGGCGCGGCAAAAATGAGAAAATCGCGCCATTTCCCTGGCGCGAACAGCCGCTACATGCCGTTCGTACCTCTCTGCATTCGGAGAGTTTTAAAAATGGCGAGACGGAGGTTCTCGCCAGCCGCGAGGCGAGTTTTAGCAATAGAAAAAACAAAATGGCGCGTTTTTCGTAACTCGCCATTTTCTGCCGGTTTCTGCGCGAAATTGTACAAAAAATGGCGAATTTTGAAATAACGATGCTCTCTGCATGAGGCCCAGAGAGAGAGAGACAAAAGTAATGTACTGTATAACCATTATACCGTACCCCCTAGTATTCGTGTAATCATTGTCCCACACCCCCTATTACTCATGCTTTGGCAATACTGAAATGTTTTTTTGACATGCCAATCAAGCTGATTTGATTTGAGAGACACAGAGACACACACAGAGACACAGAGAGAGACAGAGATACAGAGACACACACAGAGACACACAGAGAGAAACAGAGACACACAGAGACACAGAGACACAGAGAGAGACAGAGACACAGAGACACACACAGAGACACAGAGACACACAGAGAGAGACAGAGACACACAGAGAGAGACAGAGACACACAGAGAGAGACAGAGACACAGAGAGAGAGAGAGAGACACAGAGAGACACACAGAGAGAGACAGAGAGACAGACAGAGAGAGACAGAGACACACAGAGAGAGACAGAGACACACAGAGAGAGAGACAGAGACACAGAGAGACACAGAGAGACACAGAGAGAGAGAGAGACACGGGCCTATTTAGTAAGCGTCGATAAGGCTGCGTCTATAGTATTTCAGACGGAGGGAAGGCGCACACACTGCAATACACTTGCTGAAGTCTGAGCTTTTTTATGGCTTTGCAGGGTATGCTTCGGCGCGATTTGGGGGTGTGGCAATGAATATTTGGAGGCGTGGCAATAACGTTCCGGCGCGGACGTCACTTCCCTACCTCACATCCCGATCCACCGGCATTTTTTCAGATGCAGCATCTGAAGCACTGTGCAGGCAAGAAGAAAAATGCACACAATGCGCACCAGAGATTAAAATATAGTAAATTATTTATTAATAAAACAAGAAATAACCGTGGGGGATCCAACCCCACCTCAGTACATATGCGTCACAGATCCGGGTTCGGTTACAGAGTGACCTGACGTGTCACGACAGGTCACTCTGCGCGTATTCTGACAGGCTAAGACGGCGTTTGCAGGTAGGAATTTATATATACACTATATCTTCATCTCCTTCATAGTAATGACATTAAAAACACATTTATTCACAGAATTAAGTAGTCACTGTGTGGGATTAGTTTAAGATTTATTTATTAGATAATTTATCACTATGTAACACACTTTAAATCACAAATAAATAGGTATCACATTATTGCAATGTATTCAGTTGTAAGATATTAATGTTATTTGTAACACACAGTAGATTAGAAACATCACAATAATTAAGTATTAAATGTAATATTTATTGATCCCTGTAGCACTATTACAATTTGTTGGCATGGTAATCTATAACAGGGGAGCGCAAACTTCTGAAGCTGCGTCCCCCTGCCTGGCCTCCCCCGGTCTTGCGCCCCCTCTCCTACCTGCCAGCACACTCCGGGGTCGAGTGACGTCACATGACCGCGGTGTCATTTGATGCCACGTTGCCATGGAGACGTGTCTGAATCCCGGTCAGTGTTACTGTTGCAGAGGCCTCACGTGATCCCCGGCATTTCATTTAAATGCCTTGGGGAGGAGCGCGGGACCTATGCACCCGCCCGCGCACCCCCAGACAAATCTCCCGCCCCCCAGTTCACGCACCGCTAACCTATAACATTATGTGTGTGTATATGTGTGTGTAAATATATATATACACATATACACACATATATATATGTATATATATATATATATATATATATATACATATATATATCTTCTTCTCTCCGAAGAAGACCGTTTTATATGTATGTATGTATGTGTGTGTGTGTAAATAGATGTATGTGTGTGTGTATATATATATATATATATATATATATATATATTATATATATATATATATATATATATATATATATATATACATACATACGTATGTGTGTATATATATATATATATATATATATATGTGTGTGTGTGTGTGTCATACAAGAATCTATTACTGTATTATCTAAAATCAGTAACACATGTGATCTATTATGCCATTACCAATTGGACTGTAGGACTATAAAACCATTACGAGTGAGTTGTAGCATTATCCCCTGATGAAATCGGCCGTGTGCTGAAGAAACGCGTAGGTACTTTGTTCTCGTTATTGCCACACTATCCGTCTTGACGCCGGGAAGGGAAGTTGGTACGCAACCAAGACGAGACACCGGAATTACAGAGTGGAATCACAACTGCATACTACAGATTGCCGGAGGACCACACTGCGAGGGGCGCAGCCTATCGAGTTTCCCGGTCATCGTCCAAAGTCTGGAGCTGCGGATTGACCACCGGATTACCACGGAGCCCGAGCCTGTCTCTCACAATGCTTTTACCAAACGGGCGTTTGTGAGTTTGTTATTTTTATCTTGTCCAGGAAATGAAATTGTTAAACCAAATTTACACATGGAGCGGGCGCTTTCTCTTCTTTTTGTTTTGTTTAGATATCTATCGAGGAGGTGGTTGTTTCCCTGAAGAGAGCTGCCCGGACTCCAGAGGACGCCCGAATTGGATCCTTTTATGATTGAGTTATAACATAGCTATTAGAGCTAGGTTTCTGGACTTTTATTGTGTTTAGGCATAGTGTTTATTATTATTTTATTACAACTACTTTTTAGTAATTGAAATGTTATTAATTCTGGCCACTATTTCTCACTGCCATTATAATCTCTCTCTAGCGACAACCAGATTGCTATATCAGCTATATTATTTATTGGTTATACCAGGGGAGCACAAACTTTTGCAGCTCGCCCCCCTGCCTTCCCTCTGTTGGTGCTCGCGCCCCCCCCCCCCCCTTACCTTGATGCGGCGTTACGTGACCTGCAGCGGCATTTGACGAGGGTGACGTCACATGACCCCGCGGCGTAATTTAACACCGCGTTGCCATGGACACGAGTGACGCCGGCAGAGTCAAGGTAAGTAATAGCATTGCAGAGGCCTCACGTGATCCCCCGGCATTTAATTTTAATGCCTCGAGGAAGTGCGCGGGGCCTCTGCAACCGCCCGCGCCAACCCCCCCCCAAAAAAAATCTCCCCCCCCCCACTTTGCGCACCTCTGGGTTATACCATATATATATATATATATATATATATATATACACACACACACATATATATACACACACACACACACGTGTATGTGTGTATAAAACAGACTATATATATACATATAGTATGATATATATATATACATACTACATGTGTATGTATATATATATATAAATATATATATATGTATATATATATATATATATATATACACGACTATTAAGGTTAAAGATAATGGTGAAAGACAGGGTTGCAGACCTGTCTAAGACATGCAAATGAATATACAGGAATATTTACAGTATATATATATATATATATATATATATATATATATATATATATATATATGTTCAAATAACGGGGGGAAAAAGGGGGGGAAGGTGGGGAAAAAAACCTCGCATCTACTTTTGCAATATTAATGCCACCATAAGCCAATAAATAACTTTACATCAGTAAGAATTGGCGGTGCTCACGGGTTGTAAATAGTATGAGTGAAAAGAGAAAAAAGTAACCCGTATGGGAGCACTCAGGTATGCAGATTAACATATAGTATTTTATTTATTTGACACAGTGCAAAAAAGGATAAGTAAACAGTACATGATTAAAAACACTTAAAAAAGGCTAGGACCCCTGTCACGGGTACTACCCATAGACACAAGTGGGCAAAACTAGGGAATGACTCAAATTGTCAACCCTTAACATGAAAATGGATAGTGACTCAAGAAACACTTGGATCGGTCAGAATAAATCACAACAGGTTAATGGGTTCACAGGCACCTATACAAAGCTAAAGATAATACGTACTACACACCAATGAAGTGACTAGTCAAAATATAAATGACAATCTTAAACCATCATAAATCTGCTTGAGCATACAATTATGTAACCAATACCAACAGCACAAATAAATCACTTGAAGGAAAAAGGTGGCATGATGGGATGAAGTCACTAGATGTGTAGAGCAATGAAGTGTGTGAATAGCATGTATGGAAAATTACCTGAGGAACGCCTATTAGATAACCTTGTGTGTGTTGTCAGTATCCATAATGAAAAAATAGAGTGTCACAGTCCAGAGATTAGTTGCACCAGTGCTGGGTAGCATAGTTACGTGAACATCTGTCAGGGGTCCTGCCTAGCACCCCCACTCCGACGCGTTTCGTCCAGAGACTTAGACTTGGAGTGGGGGTGCGTCGGAGTGGGGGTGCTAGGCAGGACCCCTGACAGATGTTCACGTAACTATGCTACCCAGCACTGGTGCAACTAATCTCTGGACTGTGACACTCTATTTTTTCATTATGGATACTGACAACACACACAAGGTTATCTAATAGGCGTTCATCAGGCAATTTTCCATACATGCTATTCACACACTTCATTGCTCCACACATCTAGTGACTTCATCCCATCATGCCACCTTTTTCCTTCAAGTGATTTATTTGTGCTGTTGGTATTGGTTACATAATTGTATGCTCAAGCAGATTTATGATGGTTTAAGATTGTCATTTATATTTTGACTAGTCACTTCATTGGTGTGTAGTACGTATTATCTTTGGCTTTGTATAGGTGCCTGTGAACCCATTAACCTGTTGTGATTTATTCTGACCTATCCAAGTGTTTCTTGAGTCACTATCCATTTTCATGTTAAGGGTTGACAATTTGAGTCATTCCCTAGTTTTGCCCACTTGTGTCTATGGGTAGTACCCGTGACAGGGGTCCTAGGCTTTTTTAAGTGTTTTTAATCATGTACTGCTGCGGCCAAGTTTATTCGAGCATTTGCCCGTTCTTGGCCGCAGCAGTAGCCTGGCGCGCGCCCGAGGGTGACGGGCGAGCGCCGAAGCAGCGGAAGAGCGCCCTCTGATCGGGGCGCTCTCCCTACCGCTGCCGGGTCCGCCGGGTCCGCCGGGTCCCCCGGAACCCCCTGCCGCCGTCCCCCACATCGCGGGACACCAGGGCTCCCTCGGGGAGCCCTGGACGCGCGTGCAGGGGGCGCAGGCTCCCGAAGACGCGTGACCGCGCGTCTATGACGCGCGGCACGCCGAGGGGCGGCCACTAGCAAGCCGGGAAATCTCCCGGCTTGCGGATCTGGCCGCACTGCAATTAAGTGTGTCGGCAGTGTACTGTTTACTTATCCTTTTTTGCACTGTGTCAAATAAATAAAATACTATATGTTAATCTGCATACCTGAGTGCTCCCATACGGGTTACTTTTTTCTCTTTTCACTCATATATATATATATATATATATATATATATATATATATATATATATATATATATATATATATATATATATATATATTGCGCGCGCACACACACATATAACATTTTATCCAACTTTTTCATTTATCATTTGTAGAGAAAATGAACATTGTCGCCAGAAGCGCTATTTTTTCAAAATGTAACATCTCTACTAGTGTAAAATGATACTTCATATAAAGCAGGTTATGGGACCCAGTATAAAATGACTATAATGTCTCTTATCACATCCCAGTATATGGATACTTTCTATTATCACAAGCTGCTAACATGTGACAGGGCTCAGAGTCTGAGCCCAGAATGTGACATACTGAACATTCTCATTCTAAATTTCAAAAAATATTGTGTTGATTTCTGACCTGACTGCCGTGGTTACAGCTCAACCACTCTGTTCTACTGCATGTCACCACTTTCTGCCACAACCAGCTGACGGTGGATCTGCAAGGAGTTCAACGCTCATTGGCATCACATCTGTGGCTTGGTTAACGTATCATTTCTCCAGCTTTTTATTGTATTGTTTTGAAGTAGATTATATTTATTTAGTTGAATAGATATTTATTTAGTTTAATAGATATTTATTTAGTTAAATAGATTATATTTGTAAGTTTAATAAGTTATATTTCTTAGTTTAATAAGTTATATTTCTTAGTTTAATAAATTATATTTCTTAGTTTAATAAGATATATTTGTTAGTTTAATAAGTTATATTTCTTAGTTTAATAAATTATATTTCTTAGTTTAATAAGTTATATTTCTTAGTTTAATAAATTATATTTCTTAGTTTAATAAGTTATATTTCTTAGTTTAATAAGTTATATTTGTTAGTTAATAGATTATATTTGTTAGCACAGTAGATTATATTTACTAGTATTTAAGTCTCCCCCTCAGTGCCCCATTAGGACCCGTGGGCATATTTCACATCTTTTCGGAGTCGCTTATTTTTTAGACCCTCGGAGCCGAAACCTAAAGGGGTCAGCTAAGAAAGTCCGGATCAAGAGGAGCCGCACAGTTTAAAGACAGAACATTTCCAAGGGAGATGGAGACAATTTGGGTAAGATCTGATTAAAGGACAACCTTTGGGGAAGGAAAGGGTGACGCGGGAGTGTAAGAGGGGGGTGAGAGAGCAAGGTGGTGTGTCAGATTGGGGCAGAGCAAGAGAACGCAAAAATGATGGGGATTTGCTGCACACTAAAAAAAACAATTAGTCATACTTTTACCGGTGCCCCTTAGTCTCAGGGAAGACCGGCATTTCGTCCAATGGATACAATATGATTGATGGAAAAGGGCACACGGATTTGAATAAAAAAAGATAATTTATTGTGCCACAGACTACAATGTTTCGGCTGCTGGCCTTTCTTTATTGGCTTTAGTGGGTTTAGCCACTTTACCTGAGAAAGGCCAGCAGGCTGAAATGTTGGTTCTATGGCAATGCAAGAGAAAACAGGTTGGGGGGGTGGGTTCTCGCAAGGTCGCCGACCCATGGGTGAGTGTCCCCGGTGGCAACTAGTCCTGGACCCCGGGAAAGCTGTCTGTGGCCCATACAAGCTGAGTAACATGTAGAAAGGACACATGTATGTTCAGAATGAGTTAGCATGGTATTTTGAGAGGCATCATAGCAGGTCAGTGCAAGTCAGTGCAGAGCACTGCAAGGTCAGTCAATATGAGGAAGGGTCCGATGGAGGAGTTGGAGGGTCCCAGAATATCTCTTAAAGCAGGGGTGCGCAAATCGAGGGGTGCGACATTTTCTTGGGGAGGAGGGGCTCGGCGCTTACAGTGGCCCCTCGCTCTTCCCCACAGCATTTAAATTAAATGCCGGAAATCGCGCGCAAGGCCTCTGTAAGTTCCCTTTCCTTGTCTCCGGCGGCTTCTGGAGACCGCAACGTGGCGTCACATGATGTGGCATTGCCATAGCAACGTGATATCACATGACGTCGTTACATCAGAACGTCGGAGACAAGGTGGGGAGGGTGGAGGGGGGAGCAGGGGAAAAAGGTTGCGCAACCCTGTCTTAAAGCATTGTCTTGCATACAGATCAGAGGCGAAGAATGGATATGGATATCCGATGTTAAGGAAGAAATAATACTGAGATCACTACCGCTAAGACCGATTCGATGGAAGAAGGTGAGTGATGAAATAGCCGTCACTGTGTAACTCTTCCAATTACCTGCAACTTCATGCAAAGAAATAGCAACGCTTGTTTTTAACGCATTAAGCGCCTAATGGGGAATTCAACTGCTGAGAGTTTAAGGGAGTTACTCACCAAACTCAGCGACGTTTCTGTGTCTCTGTGATAACTCCCCCAGGACATGCTTGAAAACCAGAGGTAACTCAATGTATTTTTGATAAATAGAAACATGACCTTCTGGGGAGGGGTATATAATGGGTACTGGGCCTGGTGAGGTGGGTATAACGGGTTCTGGGCCTAGTGAGGTGGGTATAACAGGTACTGGGCCTGGGGAGGGGCGTATAGCAGGGTACTGGGCCTTGGGAGGGTTGTATAACTGGGTACTGAGCCTGGGGAGGTGGGTATAATGGGTATTTGCCCTGTGGAGGGCGGTATAACGTGGTATTGGGGAGGGGGTATAAGTGGCACAGGAGCTCTTGCGATACAGAGTATCACTGTCCCTGGTTACAAACACTTCATGTCTCCTGCAGATCAGGACACGCACGAAGGTGGTGCCCTTTGTGCCACCAGACGACGAGGCGGGCTACGAGGCGGACGACGAGGCATACGATAAAGCGGGCGTCAAGTGGTGCGAAGAGGTGGGCTACAAGGCGGCCGATGAGGCAGACGACGAAGCGGATGTCAAGTCTGGCGACGTGGTGGACGATGGCCTAGGAGAATACGAGAGGTGTGGACGGATCTGCTGCTTCACCTTTTTTAGGCGGAGGAGAAGACCCCGGGAGCAGGTAGCAGAATACGAGAGGTGCGGACAGATCTGCTGCTTCACCTTTTTTAGGCGGAGCAGCAGACCCCGGGAGCAGGTAGCAGAGGAGCCAGGGCGTAGATCCAGGGGTATTCTAGGGGCCCTGAGAAGTTGGTTTGACCGCAGGAGAGGCAGATAAGATCAGGAAGGCTGCGGGAGGGGCAGGTACTAGAGGGAGATTGGGATATTGGGCGTGAGAGGGTGAGAGAGAACAAGGAGCAGGGCCGGAGCACGGGTTTCATGCGCCCCAGGCGAAACTTAAAATTTGTGCCCCAGTTGTATAAAAAATAATAAGATAAATAAAATAATAAAATAAACAGTGGCGTAGCTATCGGGGCTGCAGGGGGTGCGACCGCACCCCAGCGCGACGCAAAATAAAAATAAAAGGGCGCCAAAATACTGGATAAAAAAAAGAATAATAATTTTTAAAAAAAGATAAATAAATTAGAAATAATAAGAGGAAAAAATAATAATGATTATTAATGCGCCCCTAGGACCTTTGCGCGCTAGGCGACCGCCTAATGGCCGGCCGGCCCTGCGAGGTATGCGGGAGGAAAAGGGGTGAATGGGATAGATATGTAGGGGGATGGGGGAGCAGGTGAGTTATACACAGGGGCACAAGGGCCCCATCACCCGCATCTCTATATACTGAGTGTGCCCCTGTGTATAACAACGCTGATCTGTGCTGCTCCATCTGATCTCACTGCGCAGTGATCCAGGGACCATCCGATCGCCATTTAATGGGGTCAGGAAGGAATTTTTTTCCCCCATTGCACAGCAGGGGTTATGTTTCGCCTTCCTCTGGATCACAGCAACAAACAGCCCTTTGTGCATGAATTATCAGTGAGATCTTTATACACCCTGCATTGGTCTTCACCCCTTTGCTGCCGGAGGGGCCTGCAGTGCATTGCTCTGCGTGTTACTATATCGCTCTGCAATGTGCTGCAGGCCCCTCCCAGCAAAGAGATTAATTATTTCAATAAAATACTCTCTTTAATCCAACCTATGTGTAGTGTCTTTTCTATCCGTTGTATCTATTGCTAACAGCTCAGTGATTCTTCCCCAGGTCGCTGCACTAGTGTCACACTGCCAAGCCGGGTGTGAGGGAGATTTATAGGGTCACATATACACTTCTGCCAAAACACGAGTGCAAACAGGGAGCCACTCTGATCTCATATCTTTTATTACACAAAACGGTATCTAAAAAGGTAAAAAGAACATACATGGGATTCTGCTACAAATATCTCTCTAATTACAAACCAATTAGCAAATCATTCAGATTAGAGTCGAGCGAAAAGAAAGGGTTAAGTATCTCATGTACAGTATATGCAGTGCAGGCTGTTCTGCGCATTACATGCAGGGGGCAAAGGTTAGGAGATATAAGTAATGCTGATCTCAGAGCTGACCGGCTGACCTGCTCTACCGGCTGACCGGCTGATCTGCTCTACTGGCTGACCGGCTGACCTGCTCTTCTGGCTGACCGGCTGACCGGCTCTACCGGCTTCCCTTCTTCCAGCTAACTGACCTGAATTGTGGCCCCTGTATCTCCCAATTAAACGTTTTATTGGCATATTCTTGTTTGACTCGTTCTATACGACATTTTCTATACATTCATTGTGGGATTTGATAACATCTGTAAGATCTCTCAGAACATCACATTCTGTACGTTTGTGCTGAATATTTTTCCATTCTCAATTTACTTAGGGGCCTATGCAGAGAGCAGCGCTGGAAATAATTGGAATTGGTAATAAATTGTACCTGTAATGGCGTGATTTTATCTCCATATGCAGAAAGGTCAGAAAACTGCATTTAAAATCATGCTTGATTATGGAGAGTTTCAACCGGCGAGATGCGCGCTGGTGAAACATGTTTGAAAAAAAGCGCGTTTTTTTTTTTCTTTTCACTCTCGCCGGTGAGCTCCAGTTTCCTGCCAACTTTTGTTGGCGGAGCTAATTGTAGAATTTCTCTCCATTTTAATGGCGCGAACAGCCCCTAGATGGCGATCGTACCTTTCTGCATACGGCCCTTTTCAAAACTGGCGAGATTTTGGTTCTCGCCAGCCGTGCGGCGAGTTCTACTAAAAAAAAAAAAAAATGGCGCTTTTTACTCAACTCGCCATTTCCAACCTTATTATAGCCATATAGCGCTAAAAAACGCAGAAATTTCCGTTAGCGCTGCTCTCTGCATAGGCCCCTTAATATTAGTTTTTGGCTTCAATTATTTATATCGAGCCCAAAATACAGCTAAACCCCGTTATAACGCGCCTCGTTATACCGCGATTCGGTTATAACGCGGTTTTTCCGTGGCTCCCGTTTTTAAAAAAAAAAAAAAAAAAAAAAATTTTCAATTTTTAAAAAAAAAATTTTTTTAAATTTTTTTTTTTGCACACTGCACACACTCACTGCACACACACTGCTCATTGCTCACACTGCCACACTCCACACACACTGCACACTGCACACACACTGCTCATTGCTCACACTGACACACTGCACACACTCACTGCACACACACTGCTCATTGCTCACACTGCCACACTGCACACACACTGCACACTGCACACACACTGCTCATTGCTCACACTGACACACTGCACACACACTGACACACTGCACACACTCACGCACACTCACACACACTCACACACACTTACGCACACTTACGCACACTCACGCACACTTACAGACACTCACACACACTCACACACACACACACACACACACAAACACTTACACACACTTAGACACTCACAGACACTCACAGACACTCACAGACACTCACAGACACTCACAGACACTCACAGACACTCACACACACTTACACACACTTACACACACACTCAGACACTTACACACACTCACAGACACTTACACACACTCACACACACTTAGACACACTTAGACACACTTAGACACTCACAGACACTCACACACACTTACACACACTTACACACACACTCAGACACTTACACACACTCACAGACACTTACACACACTCACACACACTTAGACACACTTAGACACACTTAGACACTCACAGACACTCACACACACTTACACACACACTCAGACACTCACAGACACTCACAGACACACTCAGACACTTACACACACTCACAGACACTTACACACACTCACACACACTTAGACACACTTAGACACACTTAGACACTCACAGACACTCACACACACTTACACACACACTCAGACACTCACAGACACTCACACACACTTACACACACACTCAGACACTCACAGACACTCACACACACTTACACACACACTCAGACACTTACACACACTCACAGACACTTACACACACTCACACACACTTAGACACACTTAGACACACTTAGACACTCACAGACACTCACACACACTTACACACACACTCAGACACTCACAGACACTCACACACACTTACACACACACTCAGACACTTACACACACTCACAGACACTTACACACACTCACACACCCATATACATACACACACACTCTCTCACTCTACACAGACGGGGGGTGGGGTCGGAGCAGAGGAAAGGCCGCGACCAGCACCACCACCCGCTCCCCCCCCTCCTCCCGCGCAGGCAGCGGGAGCACCGGGGACAGCGGTGGAGAGAAGAAACCCCCCGCTACAACCTCCATGCAGGCAGCATGGTTCTGAGGTAAGCGGCGACCTGAGGGACATCCCCGCTCCCATCTCCTGCCCCGCGGCCTGTCCCGCGGTGACAGGGTGAAGCGGGGACAGGAGGGACATCCCCGCTCCCATCTCCTGCCCCGCGGCCTGTCCCGCGGTGACAGGGTGAAGCGGGGACAGGAGGGACATCCCCGCTCCCATCTCCTGCCCCGCGGCCTGTCCCGCGGTGACAGGGTGAAGCGGGGACAGGAGGGACATCCCCGCTCCCATCTCCTGCCCCGCGGCCTGTCCCGAGGTGACAGGGGGAAGCGGGGACAGGAGGGACATCCCCGCTCCCATCTCCTGCCCCGCGGCCTGTCCCGCGGTGACAGGGGGAAGCGGGGACAGGAGGGACATCCTCGCTCCCATCTCCTGCCCCGCGGCCTGTCCCGAGGTGACAGGGGGAAGCGGGGACAGGAGGGACATCCCCGCTCCCATCTCCTGCCCCGCGGCCTGTCCCGAGGTGACAGGGTGAAGCGGGGACAGGAGAGACATCCCCGCTCCCATCTCCTGCCCCGCGGCCTGTCCCGCGGTGACAGGGTGAAGCGGGAACAGGAGAGACATCCCCGCTCCCATCTCCTGCCCCGCGGCCTGTCCCGCGGTGACAGGGGGAAGCGGGGACAGGAGGGACATCCCCGCTCCCATCTCCTGCCCCGCGGCCTGTCCCGCGGTGACAGGGGGAAGCGGGGACAGGAGAGACATCCCCGCTCCCATCTCCTGCCCCGCGGCCTGTCCCGCGGTGACAGGGTGAAGCGGGGACAGGAGAGACATCCCCGCTCCCATCTCCTGCCCCGCGGCCTGTCCCGCGGTGACAGGGGGAAGCGGGGACAGGAGGGACATCCCCGCTCCCATCTCCTGCCCCGCGGCCTGTCCCGCGGTGACAGGGGGAAGCGGGGAGCGGAGGGACATGCCCGCTCCCATCTCCTGCCCCGCGGCCTGTCCCGCGGTGACAGGGGGAAGCGGGGACAGGAGGGACATCCCCGCTCCCATCTCCTGCCCCGCGGCCTGTCCCGCGGTGACAGGGTGAAGCGGGGACAGGAGAGACATCCCCGCTCCCATCTCCTGCCCCGCGGCCTGTCCCGCGGTGACAGGGGGAAGCGGGGACAGGAGGGACATGCCCGCTCCCATCTCCTGCCCCGCGGCCTGTCCCGCGGTGACAGGGGGAAGCGGGGACAGGAGGGACATCCCCGCTCCCATCTCCTGCCCCGCGGCCTGTCCCGCGGTGACAGGGTGAAGCGGGGACAGGAGAGACATCCCCGCTCCCATCTCCTGCCCCGCGGCCTGTCCCGCGGTGACAGGGGGAAGCGGGGACAGGAGGGACATCCCCGCTCCCATCTCCTGCCCCGCGGCCTGTCCCGCGGTGACAGGGGGAAGCGGGGACAGGAGAGACATCCCCGCTCCCATCTCCTGCCCCGCGGCCTGTCCCGCGGTGACAGGGGGAAGCGGGGACAGGAGAGACATCCCCGCTCCCATCTCCTGCCCCGCGGCCTGTCCCGCGGTGACAGGGGGAAGCGGGGACAGGAGAGACATCCCCGCTCCCATCTCCTGCCCCGCGGCCTGTCCCGCGGTGACAGGGGGAAGCGGGGACAGGAGAGACATCCCCACTCCCATCTCCTGCCCCGCGGCCTGTCCCGCGGTGACAGGGGGAAGCGGGGACAGGAGAGACATCCCCGCTCCCATCTCCTGCCCCGCGGCCTGTCCCGCGGTGACAGGGTGAAGCGGGGACAGGAGAGACATCCCCGCTCCCATCTCCTGCCCCGCGGCCTGTCCCGCGGTGACAGGGGGAAGCGGGGACAGGAGAGACATCCCCACTCCCATCTCCTGCCCCGCGGCCTGTCCCGCGGTGACAGGGGGAAGCGGGGACAGGAGGGACATCCCCGCTCCCATCTCCTGCCCCGCGGGCTGTCCCGAGGTGACAGGGGGAAGCGGGGACAGGAGGGACATCCCCGCTCCCATCTCCTGCCCCGCGGCCTGTCCCGCGGTGACAGGGGGAAGCGGGGACAGGAGAGACATCCCCGCTCCCATCTCCTGCCCCGCGGCCTGTCCCGCGGTGACAGGGGGAAGCGGGGACAGGAGAGACATCCCCGCTCCCATCTCCTGCCCCGCGGCCTGTCCCGCGGTGACAGGGGGAAGCGGGGACAGGAGGGACATCCCCGCTCCCATCTCCTGCCCCGCGGCCTGTCCCGCGGTGACAGGGGGAAGCGGGGACAGGAGGGACATCCCCGCTCCCATCTCCTGCCCCGCGGCCTGTCCCGCGGTGACAGGGGGAAGCGGGGACAGGAGGGACATCCCCGCTCCCATCTCCTGCCCCGCGGCCTGTCCCGCGGTGACAGGGGGAAGCGGGGACAGGAGGGACATCCCCGCTCCCATCTCCTGCCCCGCGGCCTGTCCCGCGGTGACAGGGGGAAGCGGGGACAGGAGGGACATCCCCGCTCCCATCTCCTGCCCCGCGGCCTGTCCCGCGGTGACAGGGGGAAGCGGGGACAGGAGGGACATGCCCGCTCCCATCTCCTGCCCCGCGGCCTGTCCCGCGGTGACAGGGGGAAGCGGGGACAGGAGAGACATCCCCGCTCCCATCTCCTGCCCCGCGGCCTGTCCCGCGGTGACAGGGTGAAGCGGGGAGCGGAGGGACATCCCCGCTCCCATCTCCTGCCCCGCGGGCTGTCCCGCGGTGACAGGGGGAAGCGGGGACAGGAGGGACATCCCCGCTCCCATCTCCTGCCCCGCGGCCTGTCCCGCGGTGACAGGGGGAAGCGGGGACAGGAGGGACATCCCCGCTCCCATCTCCTGCCCCGCGGCCTGTCCCGCGGTGACAGGGGGAAGCGGGGACAGGAGAGACATCCCCGCTCCCATCTCCTGCCCCGCGGCCTGTCCCGCGGTGACAGGGGGAAGCGGGGACAGGAGGGACATCCCCGCTCCCATCTCCTGCCCCGCGGCCTGTCCCGCGGTGACAGGGGGAAGCGGGGACAGGAGGGACATGCCCGCTCCCATCTCCTGCCCCGCGGGCTGTCCCGCGGTGACAGGGGGAAGCGGGGACAGGAGGGACATCCCCGCTCCCATCTCCTGCCCCGCGGCCTGTCCCGCGGTGACAGGGGGAAGCGGGGAGCGGAGGGACATCCCCGCTCCCATCTCCTGCCCCGCGGCCTGTCCCGCGGTGACAGGGGGAAGCGGGGACAGGAGGGACATCCCCGCTCCCATCTCCTGCCCCGCGGCCTGTCCCGCGGTGACAGGGGGAAGCGGGGACAGGAGAGACATCCCCGCTCCCATCTCCTGCCCCGCGGCCTGTCCCGCGGTGACAGGGGGAAGCGGGGACAGGAGGGACATCCCCGCTCCCATCTCCTGCCCCGCGGCCTGTCCCGCGGTGACAGGGGGAAGCGGGGACAGGAGGGACATCCCCGCTCCCATCTCCTGCCCCGCGGCCTGTCCCGCGGTGACAGGGGGAAGCGGGGACAGGAGGGACATCCCCGCTCCCATCTCCTGCCCCGCGGCCTGTCCCGCGGTGACAGGGGGAAGCGGGGAGCGGAGGGACATGCCCGCTCCCATCTCCTGTCCCGCGGGATGAATATGCGCTAAAGCGCGGCGGCCATTTTTTTTTCTCGCGACCCCGTTAGTAACGCGGTGGTCTCGGGGTGGACCCCGAGACCCGCGTTATAACGGGGTTTAGCTGTACCTTTATACAGAATGCTGTTCCCTTTATCCCACAAATGCTGCTTCATTAAAGCCCAGGGGTGGCACTTTGTGCATTCTCAAACTTTTAGGCAACATCCCTAATTTCCAAAAGTGGGATAAAATCTGTGCATATTTAAATGGTTAATTTTTCCATTTTTCCATTGTGACAAAATATCAATTTTCTCACTCAGACTACAAAATCCCTCCCCAAATATATCCGTTTCACATAAAAGTGTGTGCGCTTCTCCTTCCGCCTTACTGGCACGTCGTCCTTACGGGCGCCACTCCGTGTAACTCCACGCTGCCCTCCAGTGGCAAAAGAAATAAGATACATTTACTACTGTATACTCGTCTGGCAGCTGCTCCCGTATAAGGTGGGTAACTCTGTATTAGGGGTCTAGGTAGAGTATATTTTATACTTATGTCGGATAGATGAGGAATTTAT
Source organism: Ascaphus truei (assembly GCF_040206685.1). Lineage (NCBI taxonomy): Eukaryota > Metazoa > Chordata > Amphibia > Anura > Ascaphidae > Ascaphus > Ascaphus truei. The sequence goes on from NW_027457062.1 coordinate 161,244, forward strand.
ATTCCTAACGGGTTATTGTGAGAGGCCTTAGATCTTATCCTATATGCACGCAGCCCTCGCCTCTCTGACCTTGAACACATACTTCAATCTGATTTTTTGAGACTTGAAACTGGATTTCCCAAAACAAACTGATTTTAAACACTGACAAGACTGTAACAATGGTATTTGGGACCAGAGCTAAATTGCTAAAGCTGCCAATGACAGAGCTTCAGATAAAAACCAGCTCTAATACCATCCTAGCCCCTGTTACTGGTTTGAAATATCTGGGCATATAGTTCAACTCCCATTTAACATTTGGGTTGCACATTGATACCCTGACATCCAAATCCTATGCCAAACTAGGTGTACTTTACAGGAACAAATCCTCCCTAAGGCCCTCATGCAGTAATCGCCTACAGCGATTCAGTAAGCCCAGAGAAGCTGGCGATTAGAGCAAAAATAACCGTTTTTTGTTTTGCCGGAAAATAAATAAATAAATAAAATCTGCAGATGCGCGGTGATAAGCCACTTTTCGGCACTGATCGCCAGTTTTTCAAACACGCTCAATTCTATAAGCCCTGATCAGCCACTTTAAAATTGCTGTTTCTTCTCCAAATTGTCCCGCCACAAAAGTAGGCAAGAAGGTGGGGTGAAGCTGCGATGAAAATAAAATGCATGTATCCCGGAGCTGATATCCATTAATATCAGCATCAGAGACCCCCGGCATGAATCCCATGCATAAAAAATGCATTTACAGGCAACTTCATTACCGCCAAGGCAATGAAGGGGTTATACACCCGTGCCAGGCTTATTGTGGGTAGCGGGGGTGGGAGAAGGTGGTATTTGGCCCTGGCTGGGTGTTTAGGCCTTGCCAGGGGGTTGGGGGATGACTTAACCTCTTCTTTAACTTAGCGGTTAATACCGCTAAGGTAATGAAGGGGTTAACCCCTCCCACTACCCCCCCACCCGGTAGGCCTAAACACCCATCCTTGGGGCCAATAACCGGTTCACCCACCCCGCTACCCACAATAAACACAAATACACATAACAGCCCCACTGGCCACCTCCTAGGTCCCTAATAAACCATTACAATATTCATAAAACCATTATTTTGTTTACACCCAGGATTATTACATGGGGTTAGGGCTATGTTATTCAGTGAGGGGTTGTATGTTTGTATTCGTAGGGACAGGCAAGGCCGGAGCCAGATGGGGTTCTCCTGCCTCTGTCCTCCCTGTCTCCTGACCCTTCCTGTAGCCGGACAAAGAAGAAGAAGCAGGCACACGGTCTTATTCAAAGGAGGTTTAATATGCCATAAAGTCCAACGTTTCGGCAGTCAAATACAGCCTTTCTCAAGGTGAAGGCTACCAAACACAAGAAACAGTCACAATATATACCACCCCCCCTGATACTCACCCCTCCCGGCTCTGCCACATAACCAGGATGCTGACGCCCACCTGATGACGTCAGAGCTACCACATGGCGCCCCCTAGTGACGTCTAGGTCTAAATCCCTGGCAATACAGCATAGAGCTGTCTTGGAGGACTGCAGCCACAGCCACACATGGGGGAGTGTTCAGTCTGGGGAGAGGTGTGGCTGTGGCTGCAGTCCTCCAAGACAGCTCTATGCTGTATTGCCAGGGATTTAGACCTAGACGTCTGACGTCACTAGGGGGCGCCATGTGGTAGCTCTGACGTCATCAGGTGGGCGTCAGCATCCTGGTTATGTGGCAGAGTGGGGTGGGGTTGCATCCCTTGTTTTTATGACTTTCTAATAAAGATAGATTTTTGCCAGACCTGCCTCTTCTCTGGATCATGGTGCGCTGCACTTTCTCTAGGGCAGGCCTGCACAACTCCAGTCCTCGAGGGCCGCACACAGGCCAGGTTTTTAGGATATCCCTACTTCAGCACAGCTGGCTCAATTAGTGGCTCAGTACGACTGAGCCACTAATTGAGCCAGCTGTGCTGATTTAGGGATATCCTGAAAACCTGGCCTGTTTGCGACCCTCGAGGACTGGAGTTGTGCAGGCCTGCTCTAGGGTATGGGAGACTGCCTGACGGGTGGCTGGGTTATGGGAGACTGCCTGACACTTTTATGGGAGTCTGCCTGACACTTGGGTGGGTGGGAGACTGTCTGACACTTGGGTTGACTGCCTGACACTTTGACTGCCTGACACTTGGGTGGGTGGGTGGGTGGGAGACTGCCTGACACTTGGGTGGGTGGGTGGGAGACTGCCTGACACTTGGGTTTGACTGCCTGACACTTATGACTGCCTGACACTTGGGTGGGTGGGAGACTGCCTGACACTTGGGTGGGTGGGTGGGTGGGAGACTGCCTGACACTTGGGTTAGACTGCCTGACACTTGGGTGGGTGGGTGGGAGACTGCCTGACACTTGGGTGGGTGGGAGACTGCCTGAAACTTGGGGGGGTGGGTGGTAGACTGCCTGACACTTGGGTTGACTGCCTGACACGTGGGTGGGTGACTGACTGCCTGACACGTGGGTGGGTGACTGACTGCCTGACACTTGGGTGGGTGGGTGGGAGGGAGACTGCCTGACACTTGGGTGGGTGGGTGGGAGACTGCCTGACACTTGGGTGGGTGGGTGGGAGACTGCCTGAAACTTGGGGGGGTGGGTGGGAGACTGCCTGACACTTGGGTGGGTGACTGCCTGACACTTGGGTTGACTGCCTTACACGTGGGTGGGTGACTGACTACCTGACACGTGGGTGGGTGACTGACTGAAACGTGGGTGGGTGACTGACTGACATGTTAGACTGCCTGACACGTGGGTGGGTGGGTGACTGACTGCCTGACATATGGGTGGGTGACTGACTGACACGTGGGTGAGTGGGTTGGTGTCTGTATACATTCTGTCACTGATACACACAGACACTGGGAGGGGGCAGTCACACACACACTGGGGGGGGGGGCAGTCACACACAAACACAGAATGGGAGGGGGCAGACACACACACAGAATGGGAGGGGGGCAGACACACACACACACAGAGAATGGGAGGGGGCAGACACACACACACACAGACTTGGAGGGGGCACTTACACACACTGGGAGAGGGGCATCACACAGTGGCAGGGGGCAGACAGACACACACACAGACACACAGACTGGGAGGGGGCAGTCACACATACACACAGACTGGGAGGGGGGCAGTCAAACATACACTGGGAGGGGGGCAGTCACACACACACAGACTGGGAGAGGGGCAGTCACACACACACAGACTGGGAGGGGGAGGGCAGTCACACACACACAGACTGGGAGGGGGAGGGCAGTCACACACACAAACAGACTGGGAGGGGGGGCAGTCACACATACACTGGGAGGGAGGGGCAGTCACACATACACACAGACTGGGAGCGGGGCAGTCAAACATACACTGGGAGGGGGGGCAGTCACACACACACAGACTGGGAGAGGGGCAGTCACACACACACAGACTGGGAGGGGGAGGGCAGTCACACACACACAGACTGGGAGGGGGAGGGCAGTCACACACGCACAGACTGGGAGGGGGGGCAGTCACACACACATAGACTGGGAGGGGGGGCAGTCACACACACACAGACTGGGAGGGGGGTAGTCACACACACACTGGGAGGGGGGCAGTCACACACACACTGGGAGGGAGGGGCAGTCACACACACACAGACTGGGAGGGGGCAGTCACACACACACACACACACTGGGTGCGGGGGCAGTCACACAAACACTGCGAGGGGGGCAGTCACACACCCACACTGGGTGGGGGGCAGTCACACACCCACACTGGGTGGGGGGGCAGTCACACACACACTGGGAGGGGAGGCAGTCACACACACTGGGAGGGGGGCAGTCACACACACACTGGGAGGGGGGCAGTCACACACACTGGGAGGGGGGGCAGTCACACACACACTGGGAGGGGGCAGTCACACACACACTGGGAGGGGGGGCAGTCACACACACACTGGGAGGGGGGCAGTCACACACACTGGGAGGTGGGGCAGTCATACACACACAGACTGGGAGGGGGGCAGTCATACACACACAAACTGGGAGGGGAGGCAGTCACACACACAGACTGGGAGGCAGGCAGTCATACACACACAAACTGGGAGGGGGGGCAGTCACACACACAGACTGGGAGGCGGGCAGTCACACACACAGACTGGGAGGGGGGCAGTCACACATACACTGGGAGGGGGGGCAGTCACACACACAGACTGGGAGGGGGGCAGTCACACACACACAGACTGGGAGGGGGCAGTCACACACACAGACTGGGAGGCAGGCAGTCATACACACACAAACTGGGAGGGGGGGCAGTCACACACACAGACTGGGAGGCGGGCAGTCACACTTGCACAGACTGGAAAGGGGAGCAGTCACACACACACAGACTGGGAGGCAGGCAGTCACACACACAGACTGGGAGGGGGGCAGTCACACACACAGACTGGGAGGGGAGGCAGTCACACACACTGGGAGGGGCGGAAGTCACACACACAGACTGGGAGGGGGGCAGTCACACACACAGACTGGGAGGGGGGCAGTCACACACACAGACTGGAAGGGGGGCAGACACACACACACAGACTGGGAAGGGGGCAGACACACACACACAGACTGGGAAGGGGGCAGTCACACACACAGGCGACATGGGGCTTACCTGTAATGCCACTGTAGGGAGCCAGAAGTAGTGAGGCTTTTTTCCAGTCTGCCGGCAGTTTCAGTTGCCAGCTGTGAGCCTTCCTTCTGGTGAACACACACACACACACACACACACACACACACACACACACACACACACACACACACACACACACACACACACACACACACACACACACACACACACACACACACACACACACACACCCGTCCCTGATACTAAGCCCCGCCCCCGGCATATCCTAAACACTGAATGCAGCATAAATACATAGGGTGACCAGATTTCGAAAATGAAAAACCGGGACACCTTAAAAAATAATTTATTAAACAAATTACATCACGTGACACCCCCCGTTGCCATGACAATGAGACACTTTGATGCCCCTGCAGTGTTAGTGTGTATAGAGGTGGGGGCTTTGCTTGGGCCCTTCAACTCTTACAGCCAGGGCATTATTGGCCAGGAATGCCCAGTTCGGAGGGGATTACTACTTCAAAATTTACTTGATTCGTAACAACATCAAAAAACTCTAATACCAATAACTAACAACCACAGACAATGGTAATCTAAACCATCAAATAAAATGTCTACGGCCCTTGTTCAAGCATGTTTGCGGTACTTACCAGATAAATCAGTGCCTGCAATCCACGACTGTATCCGCCTCTCCGAGTGTCTGAAAGCAATCCAGCGTTCCTGGTGTGTGGCTGAAGAGGTGAGGGACTCCCTCCTCTCAAACGGAAAAGAAGAGCAAAAAATAGAGTTGGAACATACCTATCATACAGGGATGAGAGAGAGAGACAGAGAATGAGAGAGAGACAGAGAATGAGAGAGAGACAGAGAATGAGAGAGAGACAGACAATGAGAGAGACACAGAGAATGAGAGAGACACAGAGAATGAGAGAGACACAGAGAATGAGAGAGAGACAGACACAGAGGGCCTCATGCAGAGAGCATAGAATTTTCAAATTGGCGAATTTCATAAAAAGTAGCTTTTTTGGAGAGTTTTATTCTCCATATGCAGAAAAGTGCGAATTCTGCTATGTTTAACATGGATGCGTGTGGCGAGTTTGAATGGGAAAGATGCGCGCTTCAGAAATGTGTAAAAAAAAAATCGCGGCTTTTTTCCCCCCTTTGCTATAGGCGGCGAGCGCCATTTTATTGCCAACTTTTCCTGGCGCGGCAAAAATGAGAAAATCGCGCCATTTCCCTGGCGCGAACAGCCGCTACATGCCGTTCGTACCTCTCTGCATTCGGAGAGTTTTAAAAATGGCGAGACGGAGGTTCTCGCCAGCCGCGAGGCGAGTTTTAGCAATAGAAAAAACAAAATGGCGCGTTTTTCGTAACTCGCCATTTTCTGCCGGTTTCTGCGCGAAATTGTACAAAAAATGGCGAATTTTGAAATAACGATGCTCTCTGCATGAGGCCCAGAGAGAGAGAGACAAAAGTAATGTACTGTATAACCATTATACCGTACCCCCTAGTATTCGTGTAATCATTGTCCCACACCCCCTATTACTCATGCTTTGGCAATACTGAAATGTTTTTTTGACATGCCAATCAAGCTGATTTGATTTGAGAGACACAGAGACACACACAGAGACACAGAG